>NC_090915.1:3283210-3483900 GCF_040956055.1 Brachionichthys hirsutus | reverse complement strand
TGACAGGCATATGAATGCGTTAATGACCGGTTCCCTACCTCTAATGTGGTGAGAAAATGAAAAGAACTGGATCAATCTCCCATTGGGATAGATTAAAACCAAACCAAGCACCCGGGCCAGACTGCAAGTTTCTTTCTCTGAATTATAATGGCTTCTTTCAGCTGTGTTTGTCATCAAACTAGCTCTCTACTTCAGACGCTGTGCATTCAGAGAGAAACTCTCGACAACAATAGAATCCAAATTAGACAAAGTCAGTTTGAGAGCTTTAAAAAAATGAGGAATGGCTTCTTTTGTGGAGCTAATGATTGCTGTAAATGTTTCAGTTTCATCGAAACCGTTTTCAGGCCGATTCTGAGAAACGATAAAACAAACCTGAAACCAGATATTTAAGCCCATATGAAAGCTAAGCTCGTCTTCCTGTCTTGAATGTTGTTTGAAGAACCTCAGGTTGAATACTTCCTGTTCCTTTCTGACACTCTCTTCTCCCGGAACCTTTGATCAGCCCGTAAAGGAAAAGCCCTCGGTCAGTCTTCCGGTCTCTCTCTCTCTCTCTCTCTCTCTGAGTAAACGACGGAGTCAGGACATGGAATGAAACGATAGCAAGTGTTGTATCTAAAAACAACCTGAGGGGGGTTGTATGTGAACTGAAAGCATATTTTAGATTTTAAAAGTTGGCAATAAAAACTAATTTGATCAGGAAAGGTAATCAAACATGGATCCACCCATCTATCCAGACGTCCTCCAAAATTCCTGCATGTAAGATGACCCAATCCAAATGTTATCAAGTCAAGTAATGCTCAAAAAAGCAGGAATAAACTTCCAATCCTTCTTCCAAGTTTCATGAAAACACTGGAGTTTTGCATAGTCTATTTTAATACTAAAGGAGCTAAAGTTGACTTCTAATTTGATTTCTGAAAATATTTTTCCGTACATCACTCGCACATGGTCAGGTTCAATTTCACAGACGGTTCCCCAAGACGTTCCACTTTGGAGAGCTCATGGAAGCAATTTCAGGCAAATTGCGAATATTTGCCAGTTAGAGTAGGCAATGAATGAACTTTAACTCGTCTAACTAAAGGCTTTGTACGACAAAAAACAACATGTGGTGCAACTACATCCCAACATGAGCAAACTGGTGTCAGTGATTCATTTAAGGTCGCATAATTATTCCAGCGAATTGAGACAATCTCTCCAATCTGCCTGTAAACCATTCCTGGGAGCAATAGAAACACTTGTGAAGATAAGTTGCAGTCGTTGTTATGGATGGAGGTTTGTGGTGTGTAGAGAAACCCCACGCATGCAGTGGGAGAATATAAATTAATTTAAAAAGATTTATTTACAGAAGATCCGGGGAAGACAAGCTACTGCAATGGCTTTACATCACTTGTTAGGAACAAGGGCAGCATTTGTGATGGAACATTATGGTCTCTCGTTTCTCTTGCAGGGCTGAAGCAGATCCATGCCCTGTCCATCCAGGCCAACTATGAGCTGCGCATCGACTTGGAAGATTTTGAAAATAGCACTGCACATGCACAGTACGGGACCTTTGGAGTGGGACTCTTCTCAGTGGACCCTGATGATGACGGATACCCTTTGACTGTGGGAGACTATTCTGGCAATGCAGGTTTGTAAATGAACTAGTTAGACTCTGCATACTCTGATCAATATTATTTTTGCTTTGTATTCAAGTCACAGCCGTGGTTGAAAGTTCGAGTAAAATAATAGCATGCTATTTTTACAGTGCAGAAGGTCTACCCACTTTTTAAGCCATGTAGACAGCGAGAGGAGAGATAGTACATGTATGTGTCTCTGCCCCATGAATAATAGACTCAAGTCAGCTAAATGTCACCTTGATTAAATTACTGACAATTAATGACAACGCTTGGCCTGCAGCATGGGGGGGGGGGGGGGAGTGATTTGCCATTGAAATGAAGGAGCAATTTGGAGCACCTTTTGGGAGCACTGCTCCGAGAACACAGAGAGAATGGGGACAGAAATGAGAGATGGAGCAGGGAAGGGAAGTAGGGTGGAGGAAGGAAGGAAGGGGACAGGTGCACGGAAAGTAGCAGATGGGAGGGGGGAAAAAAAAGTTTTAGCATGGATGGGGTAAGGGACATATGAGGCCGAGCAGCTTTTTCCACAGATATGTCAGATGCAGGGTCTGACCTTGTAGTCATTTATCTGTCAGACATTCAGATCAAGTCGACTGGAGGGGACTCAAATGCCATCACAGTAAAGGGACACTACTATTATCAGCAGCACTATTTTGCTCCTCAGATGACAGGTGCTCATTTGGGCTCAGCAGCTGCATCTTAGCATGCATCAGAGGCGCTCGCCGGCCTTTTTAGCCACCAAGATGACACCAAGCGCCTTACAAATTACCCTTTACGTGCTTCTGTTTTCTTCTGTTTTTCATCCCAGTCCCTCAATTTTCCCAATGTCAGCACACTACCCGAATATCAGACATGCCTGTCAGATTAGCTTTTCTGCTGACTGGTTACCATAGCAATGCCAAATGGGGAGCAGCGTAGGATGGAATGAAAGTGTAAGGAGTTGGGTGTCCATATCCTGGGCAATTAAGGGATGTTAGCCATCACCTGATGGCTGCTGAGTGGCTTTTCATTCCGAGCTCAGCTTTATGGTTCCATTGTTTTTCGGTTACAGTCATTCCTTCTTTAGAAAGAAAGGGAACAGCAGAAAGTGAAGGTCTCATGGAGCATCTGTGAGGTTTTACTTTCATTTTCCTCATGAGCCAATTAAATGTCAACACCAACAATTCACTAGTAATGGCAGTCCAGGGTTGTGGACACAAAATTCACTCTTGTCCTCTCACGCACTTTTGAGTGTACTTTCTGAAATGTCTGTCAAAATGAAACCAGACAGATTGACTTTTTTCTGTCTTTTCTACCCTCCTCAGGGCTGTGTCATCCAAAAGAGGAAGTTTAAAAGATCATCAAAGATCCTTTGATTTATTGGTTAAAAATCTATCTGACCTCCTGCTTTCGATTACCTCAAGCCATTCTCTGGAGAACTGAGGAGCATGATTATTAACTATTCTCTCCACTTCCTCCTTTTATCACAATGCGTAATTAAAATCTTCTGTGCCATTTTGAAGTTAATCACTGGCGGGATATCTCTAATGAAACATTGCTTTTCATCAGTCATCTTGACACTGACGACTTGTTTCTTTCCTCTAATACGAACTCCTAAAGAAAATGTGTTTTTATAATCTCCATGTTCTATTTTCCTGCCCTATAGGGGACTCTCTGCTCAAGCACAACGGGATGAAATTCACAACCAAAGACCGGGATAACGACCACTCCGAGAACAACTGCGCCTCCTTCTACCACGGTGCATGGTGGTACCGTAACTGCCACACCTCCAACCTCAATGGCCAGTACCTGCGCGGTCAGCACACCTCCTATGCAGACGGCATCGAGTGGTCCTCCTGGACTGGCTGGCAATATTCCCTAAAATTCTCCGAGATGAAGATACGTCCTACGCGCGATCCGGAGAATAAATGAGAAAGACAAGAGCAGGACAAAAAGGAAGACATTTATAGAAACATTGAAAACCACAACATCTGACTGATGGAGTTAATTGTCACGATTTTTGTCCCCACTCAAGTATACCTCTGAGTTTTGATGACTGCCGTTTGCCTCCTGATGTCTCTCTACCTTCTTCCTCCATCGTTCCTACTAATCTCATGCTGGCTTTATTATCCTCCCCCCCGGTCTGTTTCTCAAAACATAATGCGACTGCCATATTTTTTTTTCCTGATCATTAACTTTACAAAAACAGAACAGCAGAGTTCCAAACCCACACTGCCTTCTACTCAACCTGACACCACGATCCAATCGTTGCCTGGACACCAGTGATTTCTTTCTGATTTGTAATTCTGACATCCCATTTCTGCTGACACAGCACGTGTGCGTTGTGGATCGGTCTTTGCTCCAGATTTAACAAAATAAAAACCACCATTCACACCGTCGTGAAGGGGCGACACGGATCCTCTGTTTCCCTTTGCAAAGCAAGTCCAGAGTTTCAATGAGACGGAGCAACACGGCGGCACACTTTTTCCACATTTACATCCTGGATCTGTGTGAATGAGACCCAGCAGGGAAGTCGGAAGACGTGTGGGACATCCGATGACAAGTGAGAGACTGCAGAGGAAGAGGAAACCAACATTGAAAATGGAGAAGTTATCGGAAGCGAGGGATGAAGTCAAAGAAATGGGTGAAAATCGGAAACCACGAAGAAAGAGAAATAAGAAAAAGAAGGATCACACTCGTCTGACTTGGGCTATTAGGGAGCATATTGGGTACTTTGTCTGATCTGCCTGCCAGCTGAGGACTGGCCAACTGATGCAGCATTCACAGATGGTAACCCAGCACTTTGTGTGCGCGAGTACATGCATGTGTGTGTGTGTGCAAAAGGCAGACTTCTGTTACACCATCTACATCCTGTCATGAGTTCAGTGGAGCATCTCGACTGGCTGCAGCATTTAGCAGAGCCGTTCACTCCCTCCATCTATGTATGTGCGTGGAATAGGGGGGGAAAGACTGCATGAAGGAGACAAAAGGGAGGATAGAAAAGAGGAGTCAACGACACTTTTGATCTGATTTTCTTGGACCTGATGCCCCTTCCCCACCTGACTTCTGTTTGCCTCCCCTCCTGGTGATTATCACAAGATTTGTACGTGCGAATCGGTTTCTCTCGTCACGCCAACGGGAAGAAGCTTGCTGTATAATAAGATCTGACAGTCTCAACCAACAGTGTTTTTCTTCAGAGTAGGAAGTCTGCAATGTGTTGTGGCAAAAAAGCAAAATTGCCTAAAGCGAACCCAAAAAAAAGAAAATGAAAGAAAACAACGGCAGAAAAAAATAAACAGAGGCAGAAAATAGTCTAATTCTGAGTTTTTCATTTTCAAGTCCGTCCTTGACCTTTTTCAGTTTCATCAACTTTCTCTGGATGTACTGAAAGCTTTAAAATTATGTGTAGATTCTATTGTACAGCGTGTCTGACTTTTAGAGCATGTGAAGACGTTTTCTACTATGCTAATACAAAGAGTACTCAAGCACATGGACATACGCAAATCCACTGGTTTAAAAAAACAAACAAACAAAAAAAGAGTCATATATTTGCAGAACCTTTCCACTTTCTTCTACGTGGGACGCCCATGCAGGTTGAGGAAGACTGCGAGGATCCCTAAAGCATCATGCCCATCAAACCTGCAGCACAAATATAAATCTTTTACAGGAGGCACAAAACAAGGGAGACGTCAAATGACCTTCTTTGCAGGACACTTGCGATCTTTGGGAAGTCCCGTGACAGTTTGAGACGGTTTTGAATGTGTGCCGACGACAAGTTGGCGGGTAGCACCGGGGGGGTGGCGTCGCCCCGACTACCTCTGACACTGGAATAGCTGTGAGTTTTTGTCGCCGGTGCTCGGAAGGCGCGTCTCGTTGGACTGCTTCGACATCGGAGCGCAGACGCAATGCAAATGTTCGATGGTATTATGGCACAGAGAATATAGAAAATGTAAAATAAGACGAAAATGTATGAAGTCATTTAAAAAGAAAGGAATTGGACCGAGTGTGAAAATGTATGCGAGTGTGAGTGGGTGTGTGCACATGTGTGTGTCTACAATGTCCCTGCGTGTACACATATATGCACATGCTTTGGTTTGGACATGGCCGTGTGCATGAGCCGGGTGAGCGGGAGGCTGACTGCGTCTGTCTGTGATGATTTTTGAAGTAACGTGATGCTTCTGTACAACTTGCCACCCCTGCTGTCTGTTTTGTGTTGCTAACGGAGAGATTTACATGATTCTAATGAACTATTACTTATCGTGATTGTGAACCCACGAGAGTGGACGCCACCTTTTTGGTACCGTGTTAAACTGCGCTTGTACCCACTCCTAAAATCTTCCTCCACATCCAGACGACGTTCCTCTCCCTTGTATATGTTGATGCTATGTCCGCCCCTTGTTATTTAAGTGTGAAGACGAGTCTTACTTATTGTGGACCCCTGATGTGTTTCCGTTGAGTGAATGCTTTTCCCAGTCACTCTTGCTGCAGCTTGCTAAATCTCCTACGGAAGAGATGATAAAAGAGTGAAATCAGAGGCTCTAATCATCCCCCGGTTATCCCGCTCATTGCAATGCATCAGCAACCTCCGGATCGATCCCCGAGGTCCCCGAACCCTCCATCTTTCTTCTGTGTACTTCCTTAATTGCCTTAGTCTCCGCTGCCAATTCTCCCTCCCTCCTTAGCTCCTGAAGTCTTCTCTCTTTCCAGATTCTCTGCCTTTTTATTGCTCATATTTCTGCCCCCCTCCTGTGGCCGCCCATCTCTCCCCAGCCCGACCCTTAAATCTCAGCGCAGAACTAACCCCGTTTTCTTTTTCATTTTAGATTTTGGTGAAGTGCTATAGCTTGTTTTGCTGAATCTTGATACTGTGTTTTAATGTTCTTGTCGACATTTAATAAACATTCGCATTTTATGAACGGGGAACACCCCAACGCGTGGTTTATTCTCCCTGCGCATCCATTCATGAAAAGTGCAGTGAGTTAAAATGCTGATTTAATCAAACTGAATAAATGAAACAGGGTGACGAACATTGAATAAAGTTTTAGCTGTCAAATCAAAATCCTGCTGAAGTTAAACACGTGCAGTTCGATCAATCTGAATATGCTAAGTGCTAACATTTGTTATATCACGCTAAAAAAGAAATCCCTGTGAAAACTGATCAGAGGCCCATTTCACATCTTCCAACATGAAGAGATAGAGGCGGTCCCTTCACAACCACACAGTCTCATTTTAAACCCCACCTTCATTATTTATTAAAGAACATGTCTACAACCAGAGATCTACAACTCAAAAATAAAAAGAAGATATACTAGAAGGGTAATAAAGAGTGACCAAAAGCAAGGTCTACTCTAGAGAGAAGTTTACTACATCCCAAAGATCCCCCGCTGTTCTGAAATCCTGCAATACAATGCGACCTGTCACCGATCAAATGCCAAGTGTATTCTGCAAGGCCACAGGCCAGATCAATATGGCACATCCTCTAATTGCCGTGAAGCAGAGTGAGTCATTGCAGTGAGGGTGCTTTACTGAGGCGGTGTCAGGAATGCCATTGATGCGTTCAGGGAACTAATAGGAAGTCTGACTGCTGATCCAAAAATGTAGAAACTTTAAAAAAAAACGGATTTGGCTGCAAGTAATAATCGCTGTTGATGAAAATGAATAAGGCGTCAAACTGGAACACGACACCCAGTCCTTAGCTCATTTACTTTAACACCTGATGTGCCACCAGAGATGCTGAGCTAATAAAGGTCACTTTGAATTTTGTATTAACATTGCAATCAATGGAGCTTCTACATTTGTTCCTCAATATCTCAGTTGATTATTGACCGATGTTCATGGAATTTGAATCCAGATCACCATGTGGACGGCGGAAATACAATTAGGAGGGAAATGAGCTACTTGGCGGAGGTTTGTGCTGCAAGAGCTTTTCTAAGTTTATTTCTCCTTTCCAGAGCCATTAATAATCACAGAGTACACTAATAAAAAAAACAGAAGGCACAGAAAGAATGTGTATTTGATGTTTGTGTGTGAAGAGGTGATTTTTGGAGCTTTAAAATTCTTACAGAACTGCAGTCTTCCAATCATGTGAAATATATGTAAAGTTGTTTTCCCGTTTCTGATAAAAGGGCAGCAAAGCAGAATCCATGCTTCCTGTCAACTCGACCAAAAAAGCAGTCAGAATAAGGATGGAAGAATCCTCCAGGCAAAATCTAAATTGCTGGTAGGAGCAAAACAGTGAGGTGTAAAACCCATCCACGGGTTTTGATTTCAATCACTGAAGTGTGTGACAGCCGGTCTTCCACGCTTGTCATCATTTCTGAATAGTCTTCTTCATCGCTACAAATCCTCGTCTGTAATTGCAGATGATGTCATTTGATTGGTTACTGCTTATACATCCAAATCTATAAGTGTAACGTTTGATTCTTGTTTCTGGTCACGCTTTATGCCTCATGATCCTGGAGGAGGATGCATATGCACACACACACCCTTTGGTATTCATGAAAATGAAACTTTAAGCGTTTTCTCGGTCCAAGTGCCTTTTCAGGTGAAATTAAATGGTTGTGAAACTATTCGGAATGAAGTTAGAATTATTAGAAAACAGTATTATGCCGGATCTTCCCGTTTCCCTTGTGTGTGATCAGCATCTGAATTGCCAAAACAATGAATAATGGCCACTCAATGCCTGCATTAGTGCGCGCAGCAGACCGTGCAAAGTGAGTATGCTGATTTTTTTTTTTATTAATAGCAATTAATAGCTTCCACAGAATTTCTTAAGGGAGATCTGTGCGTTTGTGTTTTAGTGTTAACCTCACAGCTTTCTGCTTTCCTCGCAGCCTGAACCAGCACGTTTGCACTGCGATCTCAATTAATTACCTCGTGGTTATTTAATGCAACTTTGAAGTGACATTAATTAAATTACTTACTATAATCACACTCTTTTGGAAGCAACGCATTTCAACCTGTATAACTGTCTTGTTCAAGTCGGCGGCCCATTAGCCATCAGGACTACAGGCATTTCTAAGCCGTATCTTCTTTTTGTGCCATTTAATTCAAGACTTTATGCATATATTTATAATTTCGGCTGTCAAGTGTTCTATTTTTATCTTGTTAACTACACTAGTAACCCTTTGGCGCTCTTTTACTTTTTCTAAAAGGAGTGGAAAAAATGGAGGAGAGCCGCAAATTGAAGAAATAATGTAGGTTGCAGTTTGAGAAGCAAAGATTTCCTAAAATTGACAATTTCATTGTAACCGCCACCTGTTTTTCTTTTGTCAGATCTTTCTGTCCCTGAGGGAACTCCCATTTCTGTCTAATCAGAATATAACAGCAAAAGATCACTGCACTTATTACATATCTGTCAAAGCAAGACACGCGTAAGATTTGTCAAAGTTTCTGATGGAGAATCATTGCTGGTTGACGTCCCGAGGACGCCATCAGTCCAGCCACCTTGAAACGCTGTCCTTGCAGCTGACAACTACTGCTAGAAAACCTTTCTATTTCAAATCCTTCATCTCTCTCTCCCCCCGGTGCATCAATTCCAGTCTGGAACCTTTTGTACATCTTATCCTTTTAATCATCTTGTCTGCATGTGAGAACGTCTACAATAATGTCCTCAGAGAGCAAGTAGACAGAATAAACAGGGTTTTTTATTTTTGTTCTTATCATCCATCGGCAGCATAAAACTGTCCCTGAAACTGCCTCCTGTCATATCTCACCATATACGTGAATACCCTGCTCCTTTATTCATTAACCAATTAACTAACCAATAACAAATTTTAATCACGCCCCCAAGACCAGCTTTGATTTAAACTGATAGGTGGCATTAATTACAGAATTTCCCTCTGGAATAATTATCTATTTATCGCATACGTTGTGTTCATTAGACTTAAACTGCTGCTTGCAATTATCTGTTGTAATATTTTGTCTGTACAAAGCGCAAAGACGATGTCTGTTTAAGAAATATCAAGTCTGCCACATTGCTGCCATCTGATTTATACTCAACAGGCTGTATTTGTGAAGCAACCTTTCAAAAGTGCATGGGATTATTTCTAATACATGAAAATGTGAATTTATTTTATTTTTTTCTATGTCTTAATGCTTTGTGTAAGAAGAAAATATACAGTGAGTGTAGGGAACGGCGTGCAGTTATTTCAAATTGTCAAATTAAAATGGATTTTTACTGCATATTTTGGAGCAGCCTTTTATTGTGACCTCCCGATGTCCACCCAAGCAATGATTGTGTTGTTCAATCAGCATCTTGACATACTACACCTGTCCGATGGATTGATTACCTCCATCAAGGGCTAATGCTCACTAATTTGAAACACATTTGTGAATAAAACTGGCTGTGACTGCTAGCAGCTCTTGACACGTCGGCACCCCGATTCAAATTAATAATGTCAGGAAAGAACAGTTAAGGGTGAGGAAATACTGAGGCAATGAGGAGTCCCTTTTATTCGGTCTTACCTAACAAATATCTTCCTAAATCGGAATAACGAAACCATAAAAAAGTTGCTGCATGTTATCACCTGGTAAACTTCAAGCAGTGGTTGGTCATCTTCAAATGGATGTGGGAACGTTAAAAGACATTTTTTGTTTAATTGATTAAATCAGATTTTAAACTTCCAAAGTGATGTGAACCGAAACCCAACAGGTGTAATGATTTATCTTAACCTGAACACAGGAGGCAGCAAGTGAGGCAGGATGCGATTAGATTCATCTGCCAGACAATAAACACTGGTGCACCCCACAGCTGTGATCTCTCCCCACTGCCATTCTCATTCCACACCCGACTGCACCTCAGTTGAATTCCTGAAATTCACAGATGAATCAACCATCATCGACCTCATCTGGTGCTGTCAGAACAACCGTGAGATGAATTTAAGGATCCAGCGCCTTTTGATACTCTCAATCTGATGAATGCAAATATCCCAGGAATCCATTTTAAAGTTAACAAAGACTATCTGAATCCATCCTACATAAAAATGCACTTTATTTTGATATAGAACTTGATGACATTTTTATTTAATCTGTGGAGTTCTGCCCTTTTTTTTTTTTGACAATGAATGAAATCCATCCACATCCATCCCACAGCTGTCAGCCGAGCTGAACCTTTCCAAACATGGAGCATGCAACATCTCCGACATTTTCTGTTTGCTTGTCATTTATTTTAGACATGAGGCCTCAATTGGAAATCCTTTTTGACGGCCGGCTTTGACAGAAACCGTGACAGCCCCTATAACTCACACCGGCGGTGTCATTGGGAGACAAAATGAGCATTAGTCATCAAAAGTGAAGATGGAACACAAGGAGGGGGGCACAGCCATTTTGCAAACAAGGCAATGCTGAGCTCAAATTGATCTATTCATTATTTATGCTGTATTTGTTTTTTTTAATACATCCTGTTTATTTGTTCTTTCCATATGCATTTCCCTGTTCTTTAGATTGCTTAATGATAAAACTATCTGGTGCAACTAAAGGACAGTTTTCTATTGCCTGGTGAACCCTTTGTCACCTTTCCTTTAAACACCTTCATCCTGATTCATTCCTCTACAATCGAGTCCTGCCCCTGAAATCCTGTCCCCATTATGGATGTGGCAGCCACTTCCTGAAATCCAGTAAGATACTCTTAACAGAATACCATTCAAAGTTGTCTAATTGGCTCTTCACACATGTGTGCAAACACTTTCCACTTGACATGACTGTCTTAAAATGACAGTAATATTTCAATTAAAACTCAGAATCACAACTCCCATTAAGAGTGAAATTAATTAGTGCTAAAAACCATCTTACTGCAGTACACAGCACACGAAGCTTAAAAGTTGCCTAATGAGACAGTCCTGAGACAGGATTACGTACTTTGTCTTGGTTTCTGACCCAATTTGAACTCACCTGGGTTTCATTTACACTTCATATATTTGAAAAATAATATTTCATAATTAACCAGGGGTGGATTGGAAAAAGCTGATATTAAAGCGTTGGCCTGAGATCAACATATCCAGGATGTTTTGAGGAGATTGGAGTAATTCGAGCCCCCCCCACACACCTCACACAGTACCTGGGGCGAGAGAGTTTGGCTGAGGCAATAAGGCAGAAAATCTAATATGGCGGTAGGGGGCTGTCCCACTGGGCTAAGCTATGTCAAACAGAGAAGGTAGGCATCTTTCTCTGTCACATCTTTTCCCCTTTCATGTGTCGCTTTGCCCTTCTCGCAATTTTCTGTCCCTTCTTTTCCTGAACAACAAACTACAACGCTCACTAATGTGTGCTCTCACACACACACACACACACACACACACACACACACACACACACACACACACACACACAAGCAGGTAGACATGCATGAAGTGATAAGCTGAGAGTCACTGCTATCTATGACCTTAACCTCGTTGCAGTTTATTGGCCTGCTTCACCAGAACTGTAACCTCATTTCGCCTGGAGGGGAATAGGGAGTCAGCTATTTGGACGCTGCTCGCACACTTCCGACATTTAAGCAGCCATCCTGCTAATTTGCATCATCTATAATTGAATGTGCACAAGTTGTGCACATTCAATTTAGGCACAAAGCATACTTAAATGGAAAAGAACTTATGACCGCTCCTCTTGGGACTGATTTTGTACATCATGTCACATTTTGCCTTTTGTAAATGCTCTCATTAGGTCAAAAGGATTACTTAAAGAGAGACAACATCTTCAACTGCACCAAATTCACAATCCTATTATCGTCTCGATTTCTGGCAGTGTGTGACAAGGTACAAGAGTGACTTTATAAAGTACCTATTGACGCGCACAATTGCCTCATCCATCTTCCTTGCTTTCCTTTCAGCTCTGATTAAATGACTGGTGATGGATCTCGCCATCATTAGGAAGACTGAGGGCTGGAGGATCGGAGCCATCACAAATCAGCTTTATGCAGGAAGAGCATGGAGTGGCAGTGACAGCTTTACAGCTCCTGTGATATTAATGGAGTGGACCATTTTACTTTGCTTGATGCTGCAGCCCTTTATAACCGGGGGGGGGGGGGGGGGGGGGGTCTTCACAGCTCTCTCATCACAACTATGGCAGAGTGAGGATTTTCATCTGTGTTATTTAAATTAGTTGCTGGTTGCCCTTATGAGATAATGGAGTTACTATTTAGCATGTTTACCCTGCACTGTATCTTTCAATTGTATTTCTTTGTTGTTGTTCTTTTTCAAATTAATTTTATGTTGATCTCAATGCTTTTTTTTGTCTTAATGTCTTGTTGAAATGTGCTATACAAAGTAAACTCTCCTTGCCTGCACTTTAACTCGCCTGGTACCTGTAGAAATAAATTACATTAAACAGTAACGTGCATGGCAAGTCACAAAAAAATACCTGCATTGTGTTCGTTGGAACCAAATGTTTTCCGCCATGTTTGAAAACCACTGAAAATGGTAAAGTCCATCAGCGAAGGGAACTTGTGAGCTGTGCGATAAGCAGAAGGAGTCCGCGTTTTCTCAAATTGCAATCAGCTGCAGTGTTAATTTAGACCAGATGGCGTTTCCTCCACGGATCTCACTCATCCTAGATCCGCACCTTTAATGAATGCGTTGTTGATCATCCACATGTAGGCAATCTCCTATGCGCCGCTCGTCGAGGAAAACGTCTTTGTTGCAGAGTATAATAAAGAGGTCAGTCGAATCAAACATCCTGAGAATTTCATTCTGATTTATTTAAGCTTAATTTTTTTTTAGTATCTGTCTCTCTGTTTAATTTAACAAAAGAGAGCCGTATGCCATCGCCATCAAGAGAGAAATGCACTATATACTCTCAAAATGTGAGTTGTTCTGGGAGAGAAATGAAAATAAAATGCTTTTACTCAACCTGTTTTTTTCCCTACTGTGTCACAGATCATGTTTCCAGAAGCTTTTATCTCCTACCTTTGTCACAAGGTCACACTGGTGTAGCTCCATAATACAGTAATTTATTTAGAATCCATATTATTGTGCCTTATTTTAATACATGTCAACCTCCAAATGTTGCATTAAAAGCACAAACTCATCATCCTGTCCTACTTTCTACTGAATTGCTGCCGTGTTTTGAAACACGTGACCTTGTAACTCGTGAAAGGTCATTCGTCCTGGAGACCCTGGATGAAAGGCATCGCATGTCAAATGAATTGAAATGCTCTATCACATGAGGAACATTCATTTACCCATCCTCTCTCTGGTATTTGATGCGGTTTGTTCGTGTTGTGAACAAGTATTCCTTTAGATGCACGAAGCCACCGCTCAACATAAAGACGTATAAAGTACAAGTTGTCATTAGCAACAAGGAATGGAGGATGCAGGGAAGCTGTGACAGATTCACCACACCTGGTGTGGAGGTCACCTTTCCTGCGGGAGGAAATGGGATTACTGCTGCAGTAAATTCTGGAGATTGTTCTCAAGTGAGCGAGCTGGGGAAAGCAATATTAGCGCGGTAGAAAAACAAAAGCAAGCCAATGGGACGCACAGCGGGGTTGTCAGGCTTTGGCCTGCAAAAATGAGTTATATCCAAATCATAGGCAGCCTCTGAATACAAGAAGCACACACAGCCTGAGTTGTGACAATGTAAGGTGCTTCTTACATATACGTGCGCATGTGTGTCTGTCTCTGTATGAAACATCTTTCGCCTCGAGTGAAAATCCATCTGCCCAACATCAGCTGGCATTTCACTCTTTAATGTCTTGAGAGATTTTCAGCAGAAATACCAAACAGCCTGCAGAGTGCATCTTTGTTCGGGGATGACAGCGTTTAGAGTTCTGTTTGTTTGCTTGCTTGTGTGTTTGGATTTGCCACGCGTTCCCCTCCCATCCCTTTGTGTGTTTTGACGTTCGCAGTCAGTTCAGGGACCGACTGAAATCTATAGTCTGTTGTCACTGAGTCGCTTCTTTTTTTATTTTTTTATTCTGCAGCTCAGCAATTCATAAATATTGAATTGTTTGTCACCGATGAAATAGTGATTAAAAGGAAGCGCTGTGTCCCTGAATAAGATTTCCTGCACAAATAGAAAGAGCAAGAAAACTCCAGGAACTGTTCTTGTAATGCAAAAATCTGCTTCCTAAACTTATACGGAGCAGGAGGCAGGCTACACCCCGGATGTGTCGCCAGCGCATGGCTTCAGACACTGTAGAAGATTAAATGGCACGCTTGTAGTCGCAGACACAAATGCACACATTCATCAACAGTCAAAGCAAAGCCGTCACTTTTGAGGCAAAGAACATGGACCGTCATCGCCATGGCAGCCTAACACGGCAAGCTTGGCACCTCCACCAAATTCAGCAACTAAACAGAAGGTGAACAATGGAGCAGCCGACTTTAGGCTGCCTCTTGCAAAATGAATCTCTCACAACCTGCTCAGAAATCAACCCAAACAGAGAGTGACAAAAAAAAAACAACAACACACCGGTCAAGAACAAATTTCCACTCCATACTTATGTTTCCTGCAAAGCAGAGTGTGGGAGGATTGTGCGCCAAACAAAAACAGGTCAATGCTTCACATATGTCCTACTCAGATTCCACTGATCTACCCTGTTGATGCCAACAGGGAGCGGTCCTTCGCTGCCAAAACGTAAGCTTCATATGCCACCAAAGCCTAAAGATAGCCGACGGGTCTATGTCTAGGCGGAGCACCAAACACAGCGTGAGCCATTCCTCTCCGATGTTGGAGAAAAAAAATCACAAAAGTGTATTTATTTGAAAACAGAGACAAATCTACCATCACTTTACTTCCTGTAATCAGGAAAAACCTTAAAGGGCAATAATAAGTACTGAAAGGTGGTGTCCACCGAGAACCATTGTGCTACTTTTGCAGAGAAAGATGACAAAGCGACAGAGCGGCGTGTTTATTGCCTTCCAAACAGGAGAGTAGGACCCGTGAGACCTTTACAAGGGCAGAGGGGCAGTGCTCAGTGAAAGTGCCACCACATGGCCTCGCCGTCGCCACGGTACACCACGCCACATGAGATTTGCTGGAAGTCATCCCACCGCTAATGGCATCTCGCCACCGCCAGACGGGCTGGTGTTGTTGATGAGTGAGAAGAAACACACTGCCAGAGCAGATCAAAACTCTCGGCTCAGGCCGTGGCAGGAAGAGCACAAGATTATTCTGACTGGCTCGGGGTACAGATGGGAAATTATGAGCTCGCAAATAAGCGTGAAAAGATTGGCTAAGAGATCCCAAGACGTTGCAAGGCCAGGAACGATTCCGGATCGTTCCGGCTTGTGTTTTGCGCCCCATCCCAAAGAGTCTCCAACTGGTGAAACATTCTCAGAATGTGTCTGTATTTTGATCAGATTAGCTGCTAATCTACCGTGAGCTCATTCTGGATATCTGAATCACTCAGTTGCAGATACAGCAAAAAAATGCTTCAGTCTGTGTTGTGTTCTGTTATGCAGATCTGAACCTAGGGGGCGCTGTAGGAATGTGCGAAGGCGGAAATGAAGGGTTTGTGAATGGGAAGAATAAAGTACCAGACTGAAGCACATGAGCTCCCCGGCTAAGTCTTTTATTACGGTGATTAAACACCACATTTTTGGCGACGAGGATGGCAGTTTCTGTACCTTTACCTGCACCTTTCATGCCGTGCCCAGGCGAACCTACTATCGCTTTTACGACGTGGTTGAAGATGTTCGAGAACTACATGCTAGTCATCGGAGCTACGGGGGATAGCTGGCCCGATGCTAGGAGGCGCGCCGTTCTTCTCCATGCCCTTGGGACAGAGGGTCAGAGACTGTTTTACGCTTTGCCGGATACAGGTACTACTTATGCTTCGGCTGTTGAGGGACTAAGAAAGCATTTCGTTCCCAAAGTAAACGTGATTGCAGAACGTCACAAATTCCGCCAGAGAGCACAGAGGCCTGATGAGACGGTGAACGAGTTCTTAGCTGCGCTGCGCCAACTCGCTGCTGCTTGTGAGTTTGGAGAGATGGAGGAGCAGATGCTTCGTGATCAGATGATAGAGCGTGTTGCCAATACGCGCATACGGGACAGACTGCTGCTGGAAGCGGACTTGAACCTAGCTAAGGCTACTACATTAGCTTTGCAGATCGAGACTGGATTACGTAACGCGGACGTTCTTTCTGACAACATGGCTGCTGCACAGGTGAGAGCCATTCGCTCGCAACCGCGGGACACCCGGCCGTGGGGGAAGAAGAAAGTGGCTCAGAGGATTGCGCCTGCTACAACTTCAAACGCCGGTAAAAATCGCTCATGCTACCGTTGTGGTTCTACTAGCCACTTGGCTAACAAGCCATCCTGCCCTGCAGCCAAAGTCAAGTGCAATTCATGTGGAAGAATTGGACATTTTGCCAAAGTTTGTCGGTCTGGACAAAAAGAGGTGCGTGAAGTATTGATCAATGAACTGACTGTACTTTACATGAATGATGCTGTCCAGGATAAGATAAGCTGTACTGTGCATGTTGATGCTAATGAACATTCACATGATGTTGAGCTAATTGTTGATACAGGCTCATCCGTTTCTATTCTTCCTGTGAGCATTTACCAGAAGTATTTTTCGACATGTGATCTCACTACGTCTACTGTCACCCTGTGCACATATTCTAAGGAGAAAATACCAGTAGTGGGTCAATTACGTGCAACAGTGTCTCATGAGGGACATTCGGCTGAATGCTCATTTGTGATTGTTGAGTCAGGTGCTGCTTTACTGGGGTTAAACCTGTTCGTTGCTCTGCGTATGTGTATTGAGGGTAACAAAGTAATCCCTGCTGCTAACCCAAATGGTTCACCTGATCCTGAGCATGCATTGCCAGTTACGATGCCACTGACTGTACGAGAAGTTGGATGTGCAAAAGGCTTTGTGCACAAAATACAACTGAAGCCACATGCTATTCCAGTTCAGCAGAAATTGAGGAGACTTCCGTTCTCAGTAAGACAAGCTGTTACTGAGGAGCTCAAAGACCTACAAGACAGAGGCATAATTGAGCGAATTGATGCATCTCCGTGGGTCTCACCCATCGTGGTCACCCAGAGACGAGGCGGAGGAAAGCTTCGCATGTGTGTTGACCTGAGGGAGCCAAATAAATCGATTGTCTGTGACTGCTACCCCTTGCCTCACATGGATGAACTGCTGACCAATTTGCGAGGGGCTACTGTCTTTTCTACTATTGACCTTGCCTCTGCATATCACCAACTGCTGCTTCACCCAGATAGCCGTGATATAACTGCGTTTATCACACACGAGGGACTTTTCAGGTTCTGCCGTGTTCCCTTTGGCCTTGCTTCAGCTCCATCAGCATTCCAAAAGATGATGTCTACTATACTGTCTGGCCTTCCAGGAGTTCAAGCCTACCTTGATGACATCATATGCTATGGCATTAACCAGCAGGAACAAGATGCCAATTTAAAGAGGGTGCTGAATGCCTTGAATGAGGCGGGACTCAAGTTGAACATGACTAAATGTAAATTCAATCAGAAAACTTTGTCTTTCCTAGGACATACGATATCCGGAGATGGACTCCACCCTGACAAAGACCGAGTCATTGCAGTGACTCATGCACCTGCACCACATGATGCACACTCCCTGAGATCCTTCCTTGGTCTTGCATCGTGGTATAGTAAGTTCATTCCTGACTTTGCTACTGTTGTTGAACCACTACGTGCTGCTCTCAAGGATGCTACTGACCTGAGGTTCATCTGGACTGCTGAGGCTGAGTCCAGTTTCACTGAAATTAAAAGACTGATAGTGGAGAGCCCTGCTCTGGCACTATATGACCCTGATCTGCCTACTCAAGTGACAACAGATGCTTCTAACTATGGGCTAGGGGCTGTGCTCACCCAGCTTCACCCAGACAACACAGAGAGAACCGTTGCCTTTGCATCCAGGACCCTTTCTCCTACTGAAAGGAAGTACTCTACCATTGAACGGGAAGCTCTTGCATGTGTCTGGGCAGTGGAGAGATGGAGAACCTACCTGTGGGGACGTCACTTCACACTGCGCACAGACCACCAAGCTCTTACATTCCTCCTGACATCCAGAGGGACTGGTCGTGCTGGACTGAGAATTGCGCGATGGTCCGCTAGACTGCTTTGTTTCACTTATGATGTCACTTACCATCCAGGCAAGCAGAATGTGACAGCTGACTGTCTTTCCAGAATTCCACTTTCCTCTACAGGGGATGCTGCGGAGGTGCCGGACATGGTTGCTGCTATCTTCCAGGATTCGTTGCATGCCATTTCCCTGCCGGAATTCACTGCAGCCTGTGAAACATGCCCTGAACTGACACAGCTGAGACGTCAGATCCAGACGGGCTGGCCCAAATGCCGGAAGAATGTCACACCGGAACTCGCTTCATACTTCAATGTAAGAGATGAACTGGCTGTTGATGACTCACTTATCATGAGGGGCACAGATCGCTTGATTGTTCCTGTTTCACTCAGATCCAGAGTGATAGATCTGGCTCATGAAGGACACCAAGGACTGGTACGCACAAAACAGAGACTGCGTGAGCTGTATTGGTGGCCACAAATGGATACTTACGTACACAACATGATCGCTTCATGTGTGTCATGCCAGTATTCTGATAAGACTGTGAAAACTGCGCCTGCACCACTCATACCTGTGGATCTTCCAAATGGTCCATGGGAAAAAGTGGGAATTGACATCACAGGTCCTTTCGACCATGCTACATGGGACTGTCGCTATGCCATTACTCTTACTGATTACTATAGTAAGTGGCCTGAAGTAGCATTTGCACCCACTGTCACTACGGACGTGGTTATTCAGTTTCTGACTACTGTCTTTAGCCGTGAGGGAAATCCTTCTTCCCTGGTTTCTGATAATGGCTGTCAATTCACCTCCCATGCATTTGCAAATTTTCTGAGGGAGAGAGAGATAAAGCACCTGCGCTCCAGTGTGTATTATCCAAGAGCTAACGGAGCCATTGAAAGATTCAACAGAGTGCTTAAAGAATGTTTACAGACTGCCAACAGAATGCACAGACCATGGAAACAAACTGTAACAGAGTTCTTACAGAACTATCGTGCCACACAACACGCTACAACAGGAGCTACACCATTTGAGTTGCTGAGACACAGAAAGATGCGTACAAAACTACATGTACTCCCTGTCTCACACAAAGTCAAAACACACACACAAGTGGAAGAAACAGTAAAACAAAAACAACAAAAGAGCAAAGAATACACAGACAGAAGGTTTGGTGCAAGAGTACCGAGGTTCCAGATAAACGACACTGTGCGTGTCCGGAGACCAGAACATGTTCCAAAGGGATCGTCCAGATTCACTGAACCCCTGACAGTTATCAAGAAAGTGGGACCAAACACTTACCTGCTCAGTGATGGACGGAAATGGAATGCATCCAAGCTAGCATCCTTCCCTAAGGAAGCTCTAACTGCCATGGATAGTGGAAATGTCAACAATGCTACTTTTGATGAGTTCATGGTGCCTGAGAATGTACACCATCATGTACCGGCGCTAGTTCCAAGGCAGAGCAAGAGAACAAGAAATAAACCAAATTGGCTGACAGGATTTGTGAGATAAGGAAATATGATTATGCACTGAGGTATTGCTTCTTCTAAAAAGTGAACTTGGTTACAGGATGTGAATACAAAAACAAGTTACTGTTTATTTGTTTGTTCTACATGTCATCCTGTTAAGACAATTCTTTCATACTTATAATTTCATGTCCCTGCTGTTCATTTATGATTGTTTGTTGTTGTTACAAAATGCTGTTACCTTGCAAAACTGATTTGTTTATTCTGTGTGTGGAAGTAATTCCTTCAAGGAAAAGGGAAATGTTGTGTTCTGTTATGCAGATCTGAACCTAGGGGGCGCTGTAGGAATGTGCGAAGGCGGAAATGAAGGGTTTGTGAATGGGAAGAATAAAGTACCAGACTGAAGCACATGAGCTCCCCGGCTAAGTCTTTTATTACGGTGATTAAACACCACAGTCTGTAAAAAGAAATCACAGAAAAGCTGCAGCTCTGGTAGTGACTGTTGCCCCTTATACATACCCTCTTCCGTGTCATTTCAACAACGGCCACTTTCTCTTGCTTTCTCTTTGTTCACGACAATGCAAACTAAATAATAAAAGAGTTTTCAACAGCAAACTTGCAGAGCCGCTAGAGCGGGACAACCCTTTGGTATTTCTGCTGCAGTGGATTCCAAGTGAACTAAGATGGAAGTTGTCACCACTAAGGGTATTAGCGGAATGTGATTTGGTATTTTCTAGGGGGGGGGGGGGGGGGCTGCGCCGTTATCTGTCGGTGCAGCAGAGGACTTGGAGCTGTCATTTTGCAAGGCATCAAGCACAGACTCCGAGTAGATAGTGTCAGTGCTGGGAGATCACAGGTAGACGGGGGGTCTGTTCCTCTGGGATGGGGAGATGGTAATAAGACAGCATCAGAGAGACAGGAAAATACAGGCCAGCAACCACAAGATATCTGCACTGTCAGTAGCTCAAAGCTGAGTATGACATGGAATAATGGGGAGATACATATTCGTGTGGCTAAGGCCACAGAATCAATGTAATTGCACCAGTTCTTAGATTTTTGTCAAATGATCTATTATTCGTTTGTGGACTTGCATGGATTTCATTTACAAGAAGAGTATAATACTCACCCGTGCTTGAATGGAAAGGAAAGTGAATGCAGCGGAGTCGACAACATAAAAGATCACACATCTCTCTGAAAGGCAGTGAGGACATCTTTAATGAAAGAGGAAAAGTCCAACAGGAAAAAGCTCCGGATCTGATTCTGTGTGTGGATCGTGCCATTTGATGTCTCCTGACTCACGAAATGAAGACAGATATCTTTAATGTACCATTAATAAACACACAAATGTTAACCACCTACAGTTACATTTGGTTTTATGGGGGGGGGGGGGGTTATCCATACCAGCATCTCAAAGGAAAAAACACAAAATGCCATCGGTCTCACACACACACACACACACACACACTCGCACACACATTTACACTGCCGTCAACCCAAGACCGATCCATTGAGAAAGGCAAACATGCTTCTTAATCCACCTGCAGAGCGGAGAAATCAATAGTGTTTTGCTCACCCACTCTGAAAAAGATTGCGAACAGTGTCTCATCTGTCCAGTTTACACGACTAAATTGCTCCAAGGTGGTAATCCAAAAATCTGGTTCGGTGGCGGGCAAGAACCGTGGGGTCGGTGGAACAAAGTACAGCTCGATAAAGTTTTACAGCTTTCATTTTATTTCTATAAATGATGAATTTAAAGGGACACTTCAACGTGAAGCTGTGGCTGAAGGACGAGGAGGATTATTCCCTTACGGATCCAACAGAGGCACAATTCCAAATCTGCTTTCATCTGAATATTGTATTTTTATAGAGGTGGAATTTGCTTTAAAATGTAGATTTCAATCAAAAATAAATTATCTAGAATTATTTTATTGAAGAAAGAAATGGCAAGAGTAGAATAATAAAAGATGTATTCTTTGTGTGTCGATGCTGGCTTGACACTGGAACCGTATAATCTAATTTGCATCGGATGGAGTCGACATTTCATTTCA
Source organism: Brachionichthys hirsutus (assembly GCF_040956055.1). Lineage (NCBI taxonomy): Eukaryota > Metazoa > Chordata > Actinopteri > Lophiiformes > Brachionichthyidae > Brachionichthys > Brachionichthys hirsutus. The sequence goes on along the minus strand of NC_090915.1, from coordinate 3,461,783 downwards.
AGAAACCTAAAGCTGCGAACAAAAGCGCCAGCGTCTTGTTTTTGTTACGCCTGAATAAAAGCAGCTACGTGCGTGCGTGCTGAATTCAAGCAATTTGTGCTGCTGTTGCGTCGGCATAGATAGACACATAGATGTATATTGATGTGAGCATATGGAGCGTAGATGTGTATTGATCTACCATTATGTCTGATCATTTCATGTCTGACAGGCGATATCAGAAAATAATTCAACTCGGCAGCATTTTCCTTCGCATGATGAATTGCAGGAAGTTCTCACCTGGATCTTGCACAGGTACAAACACATAACTCATGGGCCGCTGTGGCATTTTAGGCTATCGATTTGTTCTGTGGGACCGTCCGACTCACAATATGTGGTCAAGATGGATGACGGTCGTCCCTTTGGACGTCATTCTTTCATTCGTCTCCCTCTCTGTGTGTGCATTTTCATGCATTTTCATGCATTCCTCTCCCTCCATCTGCTTCCCTCTCAGTCTTCTGGGAAGCTCCATCCAATCTAACCACCATGGCAGAAAAAGGATGGCTCTTTTTTCCTTTTTTCTTTTTTAGCATGTTTCATGATTCCATCCCACCGAATGAGAAACGGTGTAAATCTCTGGCAGAGCTCATTTTTAGTGTCCCCACAGTGCTACAGTCGGGTCTTTGAGACACAGTTTCTAAAGGTAAGTCATTAGTAATCTTGCAAGGCCTCTCACTGTGGAAGACTCTGCATTCAGAGTCTTTTTAAAAGTGAAATTAGAAGTGAAGTATTCACAATTTATATTGTACTTGTGATGGAATTTTGTCTTTTCGAACACAGGAGGGCTGAAGCATGGCTGAAGTCAGAGAGGAGTATGTGGCATTCACACAGAAAACAGATGCCAACCCGGTGACCCGTTTAAGTATGCACAGCTGAGAAGCGTGACGGATCAATATGTGTTCTCCCCAATGGAGAAATGATCTTTGGAAACGTTCAGACGATAAGCTGCTGAGCTGATAATTTCCGAGTCTTGCAGAGGTGAAATAAACCAGCACTGATAATCTGATGAAATGTTGAATCTGCTTAGCATGCCGGCGGCGCCGTCCTGCTACACAGAGATCAGCAAAGCAACCCATCCGGGATCGGAGCATCCCACGCTGTGGAGTATGTGCTTTTTTTTTTTTTAAACAAAACACATCCTGGATCTCTGTTAAATAGCAAAGTGCATGGGTTAATGTGTGTTTTACCGGATACAAAGTATCTGCTACAGATGCGGCAGAAGCCAATTAGCAGTTTCGCTAACCGCTTTGAGATGACCTCTCTTTCAATAGCAAACCCCAGTTTGATTGGCAGCTGGAGTTAGCTTGTTGTCTCCGCCTTTGAAGTACCTGAGGCGAGTTCGTGAAAGTGTGACAGCTACTTCCTCGCCTTGCACCCCGCTGCGGCTTCTCTTCCTCACCTGCGCTCTATGTCTTCGCCGTTCCAGGTAGAGACTGAGACTGATGCAACCTCTTTCTCCGCAGACCTCGGCAAAGCATGTCTTTGGGCGAAATATCACAAGCCTCCGTCGTCTCTTTGCACCGTGCAGTTTTTCAGGGCTGCAGACTTTTCAACTGTTAACTTTTAAAATGCCTTTTTGAAACTTTATGAAACTCAAGGAAATCTCGAGTATAATGCATATTTACAAAGGCGGGAACTCCTCCTGTATCTCGTACCGCTGGCGTCTCACATATTAAAGCCGAAACAGAAGCGGCACCCCGGAACTCCTCCTCATTGGGTCGTGTGCAGCTCACTCGTGTGTGGAGGAAATGTTATCCCAGCTATAATTTTTACAATTTATTTCAATTCAAGGAGTAGTTTACGAGGTTTTGTGACTTTTGCAGCTCTCGTACTCTCCCACGCTCCGCCGCCCTCCTTCAAATGTCAGAAAAGGCCTGCCTGCAAGCGTGGCGCTTCCTATTTGTTGTGTTTTTCATCTAAAGCTGATAATAACGAGACAGGCCGTCGGAGGCGCTTTGTAATTTCTATTCTTTTTTTTTTCTCCCATTTTCACAGATCACTACATTTATTTTTATACAACAGCACATAAAAACCCTATTATGGGCCAAGTCAGGGACGACTGCCATTCCTAATTTTCAAGAGGATAGTGATTTTATTCCAACTTTATGCCATGATATTTGCTACAAAGATTTTTTTTGTTCAAGAGCTTGCAAAGCTGCGTGATAAGGAAGATCAAATCTACAACAATATTGCTAAATTAAGATTGTGTATTTTTTGCAAACTTTCAAACCGGCTTCTGTGGTTTATGTATTTATTTAATTATTTATGATGTTTGTCTTCTGTTTCCTCTAGTGGGATCATAGAAAATAAGGCTGGATAGCAGGTTGTCTCTTATCGTTGTGTCTCGGGGTCGGAGCGTCGGTAAACAGTAGCGAGCAGTCGGATCCACTCAGACGCTGTAAAGAATCACTGATGTGTTTGACACCGGCTCAGTTGATCCGCTCTGCCCTACACAAAATGGACCGGCGGCAGCAAACGGCCTTCGTTATTAAAGACATTGATTTCCAGAGGAAGAGGTTGGCAGGAATCTTCATGTCCACTTGGCATTATTAACCGCATCCCTACACGCCAGTTATTACCTGGATCGTGACGGTCAGCAAAATGTTTTGACAAGTGATGAGATTGAGTGGGTGGAATGGGCCACTGATGGATGGGAGGGGGTGTGGGGGGTGAAATGAAGCACCTTTGGGGCAATTTGTCCTTACTAGTGAGGTTTTCTGGATTATTTTTTAATGTTTGAGTGAAAATCAATGAACTCTGTGTTTATGAGGAGTCCATGTATCTAAAAGAGAGTGAAATCGGAAAGGCAATATTCTCTCTATGTTGCAAAGTCTCCTGTGTGACTCGGTTAGCAATGACAACACAACTGATGGTCCTCTGAAGTGGGTCCAGATGGGATTGGAGAAGGCCAAACACATGAATCAAGTGATAGACTTTGGCGTCCAGCTATTTCCTTGGAGTGTGAAGAATAGCCTCACTCCGTTTCTGAAAGCCAAAGCATTCATTCATTATGCAGCCCACATTAGGCATTGATTATCAGAGGCATTAATAACACATGAAATGTGATCTAAGTCGATTGTTGATGGAGCGAATGGACTTTCTTGGACATGCACAGTCTCACGCCGGGTCATCAGATACCAACGGCGCGTGAGCAAACAGCCTTTATCATCAGAGGGTGATGAGTGAAAGCTTTTTTTAGAGATGTGTGTGACACAGAAATCGACCCCAATTCCACCTCTCATCTCCTCACTTGCATGACATTTTTGCTGCAAACAGAGAAGTTTTCACGTTGCAGGATTTTCAAAAACAATCTCCCATATCTACGGATGTACGGAAAATGACAATTCAAATCCGACACCATAGATTAAGATCACAGTGGTGCAACAAATCTACACTGCAGGAGCATGGCCATTTTAGAGGGCTTGCTGTTCAGGTGTAAAGGAAGCGGTTGTCATGGAAACAGGCTCTTCGTCTGTGAAACACATGTTTACGTTGGAGCTAGTTAATAGCTTTATTGTTACGAACGCTCAGAGGGTGGACAGAGGCAGGGAAATAGCTTTCACTTCTTTACAGAAGTGAATAGACAATATAAAATCAGGCTCGGACCAGCCGAAACTAAAACTAAAACTAATCTGACACAGGTGTGTGGGTGGACGGGGTTAAGAAGGGAACAGCTGATTGAAGGGATGTGAGTCATAGTGCTTCGTCCCTGGGTACTGCAATCAGAGCAAAAGAAAAGTAGGTGAGGGAGGAAGTATTTGAATAAACACAGTATAAATCTGAGAACATGTTCCTCATTCTTATGTGTTTCTAGAGGATAATCTATCAGAATTACATGCCAAGAAGACATCAGGATGGAGGGGCACGATGCAAAGACAGACAGATGTTTCAAAGCATATTTCAAAATGTGCTCGGTGCAGGTATGTGAGAGGTGGAAGAAGCCAGGAGACGGATGTGAAACAACAGACCTCGGAGAGCTCGTCTCAGAGCAGCTCGTCTTTCTTCATTGTGTCAGACAGGGGGGGAGGGGGCGGGGGCCACCGTGCCACCGCACAAACAGGGAACAGAGGTCATGTGGACAACAGAGAAACAGCAACCGAGCCTGGGCTTCACCTCGAGCTCGCTGCTGTCTTGTTTGTTCCGGCTGTTCTGTCCAACCCCCCCCACCCCCCCCTCTCTCTGTGATATAACTGAACCGAGGCAGTAGGAAAACCTTTTAGCGGTTCTTCTCGCTACGTGCAGTTACACTAATGGAGCTATTTTCCAGCTAAGAGCATATCTTACCTGTCCTATCCAGGATTAATAAACAATTCATGACTATCAGTCTTCAGAAGGACTGACAGGCAGCTCTTTGCTCTTTGCGTCGGAATTGAACCAGCAAAAAAAGAAAAAAAAAATCTTTGCTCAGAGAAATTATTGAAGCCCATCGTTGCAAATTAGCAGCTGCATTTAGAGCAACACTTTAGTCCTGTTATCTGTGGTCCCGTTTGTACTGGGTTGTGTCAGGATGACACATTTATCACCAATTAAGTTGCCGATTGCTTTCTGTTAGAGGATAATTGCTCGGGAATTAATGTGGGATACCTCCAGAGATGGAAAAGTCTTGATGTTTGCGAATAGTTAATGAAATGCAGCACCAGCGCCAAAGCAACAAAAAAAAAAGCTGCCGCCTGCGAAATAACTGCTGCATTTGTACTCTATCAGAGCCGGAGATAACAGAGACAACGCAGGAAACTCTTGGAAAGCGAGCAGAGATCAAATCTCCGCTGGCAATCCTCACGCAACTTTTACACCTGGTCGGCTGCCTGGCTTGTTGCCGGTGCGTCGCAGGGAATTGGGCGGGATCGGAGAGCGATGGCACCTTTCCATGGCGGCGAGCTTTCTCTGTGAGTCTCTCGGTGTGAGGAGGCCTTGAATGCAATCGCGCTCATTTCTAGAGAATGGGTTTAGGCTCGCGGCGCCCTCTTTCCCCCGACCATCTGCCGGTCGACTCTCCTCCTCATCCATATGGATAACGAGGTGTGCCTTGGAATAACTAATACAACAGGCCACATGTGGCATATGCAAACTAACAAGGTAGCACAGATTGTGAGGATATCCTTAAAGGTTTTGCTCCTGCATAGGCTCACGGCCACGGCAAAGACTGTGTAGAGCTACCGTAGCAACAGTTAGCTCGAGGAAGGCTATAGACAACATGCTGAATGTATCTGTTTTAAAGCAGGTAAGGTTGGATATTTTTACCTACCCCCAAGGAGGTTCTACTTTTTGCTGTCTGTCTGTTGGTAAGATAACTCAAAAGGTTCTGGACCTTTTGATGATGATCCAGATCACCATGTGCACAGTGTAAATCTAATTAGGAGGAGAACGAGCTGCTTGGCGGAGGTTTGTGCTCTCAGAGTGCTTTTCTAGTTTCTTACACGACAGCAGACTGCAGGAAATGCAGTCCAACCCTTCCGGGGGGGGGGGGGGGGGGGTTAGGGTTGCACTGGGAGGAGGATAGCGATAGATGGAGAAATAAAGAAATGGAAGAGGGTAGTTGTTGAGGGAGATCCCTCAGCGGAGCCTCCACCGGTGAAATAAAATGCGTGGCTCGAGCTGGAGCAAGGAATCCCCCGGGATGAGCTCCACGCTAAAGTCGAGAGATCTCTGAAGTATTCTTTGTCCTGAGGGTAGGACTGTCCAAATCCAGATGTTGAGGACACAGTCGGTGATTGATGCCAGGAGGGAACATGGTGATTGGAAACTCACACACACACACACACGGTTAGTGTGTGTAAGTTAGTCAGGGATGCACACTAAATATTTCAAAGGGCCAAGAGAGAAAACAAAGAAACAAAGGGAAAATGAATATCAGAATCTGGAGCAACAGTCCCAGAAGAAGCACCGAAGGAGCCCCCCCCCCCTCATTCTCCTAGTTACAACAGAAATACAATTGTTTGATCTCCACCGCTCTTGTTGCTGCTGTAAACCTCCACCCTCCCCAACATGCTCGCTGTAGAACCCGGGAAACTGAGGAGGCCAGCCAGCGCAGCCGGGTAAACAGTCAGAGCCAATATGTTTACTCATGCAACCTGCAGAACGCTCGATGCCACCAGGGACACGCTGTTCATTTGTACCATTTTTATGCACCTTCCCACTTTAAGAGAACAGCCTCCCTCCAGCATCATCATCATCATCATCTTCACACCTGACTTAACCAGGCTTATGTGAAATATTTCGTTTTCTTATTGCGGTTGACTGGGAACTGAAGATGCGAGTGGTGTATATGAAAACCAAACCGAACCGGAACCCCATTTCCTCTTTGCTTGAACCTTTTAAGCCGATGCTGTCGGCTGGACGGCGCTGTGTCTGAGTTAGAAGCGTTAGAGGTGGTGTTAATAACCAAAAGAAAAGGAAAGGAAGATAGCCTTTTAGAGTTTTGTCTCCATGTTTGTTTTTTCTGGTTTAATTTTAGCTCTGCCCTGATTACAGGACACTTTCTGCTCCACTCCACAGAAACCACTTCTCTCTCTCTCTCTCTTTGAAGAGAATTCATCAATTAAGGAACCTAATGTTTTTTGCAAAGCCGGTTTTTGATTAGAATCCATCTGACGCTTCATCTGTATCGACTGCATCACCTAAAGCTCGTCTAACCGGTCGCCGTCGCTTTAATCGATGCGGCGTTCGAGGTATTGACCAGAGACTTTAGGTCCGACGACTTGCTAATGGGTTGGGATGATACCTGCGCTCGCTGTAGCTCGCAGGTTCCATTGTACATCCTGGATGCTGCACAGCCTTATCTGTTTCCGGTCGCACACTCACGTGCAGAAGCATTTTCTCCGAGATGGCGATTTCCTTATCCGTACATTGCATGAGCCCAACCCATTCATTAGCATTGATTTCCCTTTGAATGACAATAAATGACCATCTCGTTGTCCTTTACCTCCCACTCCCACCCCCCCCCCCCCCTGCTCCGGCTCCATGAGGATGTTCCTCCCGGACACTTCCGCCGGTGAACTCTTTAATTGCTCGCAACAGTTGGAGGTTATCAGCTGGCTGGCTGGTGAAGGTCTGAATAATAAAGCGAGCTGAACAAAGCACAGGTGGAAAACAATTATCAAGGAGAAGATGAAGTGTAAAGCCTCGGGGAAACAACAGGTTTGCACCCAAAATAACAACTGAGACCAGGGCCGGATGCGTAATCCCGTACATTCAAAACAGCGAAAGAACAGGAACACATCTCCGGTTCCTCCCACTGAGCAGGACTGAATTAGAAATATACCCGATATGGATGCTGTTATCTTGTGCTGGCAATGCCAGCGGGAGCCGGAGTCAACACATTAGTAATCGGACTTGGAAGTGCAGTTTGTGATCTGTCGTGGAGCCAGTCGCCGCGGGCAACGTGGCTTCGGCTTTGGGGAGCTGTCGTGTCCTTCCTGAGAAATAGGAATTAGTTTCATTGGAGTTTTTGATTTGTGCCATCCATGATTGCCTTTCTTCAATCTTGGAATTAGTGCTCATGCAGTGAGCCTCACCTCCAATCCAATCCATAATCCGATCCATACGTGAGCCCACGACGTTCCTCGTTAGACGTTTCAACGGGAACGGGAGCAAGGAAGCGGATACATTTCACAGATTGCGTCAAATCAGCGAGGGTCCCTGTCGACGGCACCTGAGCATCTGTCACTGAGCTCAGCCTCGCCTCACAGCTGTGGATATTTATAGCATTCCAAAAGCTAACTCCTCACATGTGCTAGTAAACAAGTCTGTGATATCCCGTAGTCACTGTTAAAGGGATAATAGATCATGTGGTGTAGCAGACTTTATACGGCACCTCATAGATCAAGATCAGAACACAAGATCATCAATGAGGTCGTTACCGGCCACAACGAAGTTACGGTTTCTGTCTGTTTGTCTGTTTGTTAGCAGGATTACAGAAAATCTCCTGGGTGGATCTTGATTTTTATTTATTTTTTATCTGAATTGGGATCCCATCAGATTTTGACAGTGATCCAGATACCTGTCTGGATACAAAAAAATCAAGACTTTTCCAAATGGAGGTTTTTTCCAAAAATCATATCTTGCTAAATATATATTCAATTCATAACCAAAAATCACAGTCTATAAAGGGGTCCGATATGAACCATCATGGAAAATGTCTTCTGGATCTGATCCAGAATGAAGTCAGGAAAAAAAAAAAGACTCCAGGAGGAATGGAGTCAAAACATATTTGATGATCCAAAGGAGAGTAAATGAAAGTGGAACAGATGTGCATGCTGGCCGGGGAAGGTCAGGCCGAACGGTGGGACGTCTGGGCAGGTGAGGAATCAGACACGGAAAATGTAACTGGATTTTGGGAGTTGCAGCTTTATGGGAGAGTCCGGGGAAAATCAAAGCGACGTTCCTGGTTCTCGGAGTAGGAGTACATTTCATTTTGGTTGACATCCAAATCCTGACATCACACATCCCTGATGACGTTTCCTTCCTTTTCAAACAGAATTCCAGCAGGAACCTTGTTTATTTTGCTTCCGACCATCTTTGTAAATCCATTTCATCCATTCAAGCGTGAGCATCCGGGAGTCGACGCCGCGTGACCGCGACGCTAAAGTTTGGATCGATTTTTAACACCAGCTTTCGTTCGCGTTTGTGTAATTACCATTTATTTAAAATTTAGCAACAGTGAAATATTTAAAAATGAGGATTGGTGGGAGAAGTTGTGCATTTTCAAACACGCAAGGCGCACTTCACTCCCGTCTTCCATCACGCCTCCGCCATTCATCCTCCACTCTCTGGCCTGCAGGCACTCTGACTCTGAGTCTGAACTTATTATGCGTCTCTCTTCTCTGAATTTCGGTGCACTCAGCCTGTGAATGGAGAGGAAATGAGCTGGTTCTACCTGCGTCAGCAACGGAAATGGTTCTGCCTCAGACGGCACGGCTGGGAAAGTGTAATGAGGAGGCACAGGTTTTCCTGAGACGGAGGTGGCCCAGCGCTCGGGATCGGTTTCTTTCCCGCTCAACCAATCGAGCGTGACACGATTTAAGCCTCCCGCTGCTGCGGGTCAATTCCACCAAACAGATTTTTGAAAATGTTTAACTTTTTTCCTCTAAGACCGCTCCAGGCTCTTTGTCCTCTCTCAGAACTAACCAACCAAAACGTTCTATTTTTCTCTCACCGACTCTCCGTCGGCTCGACCCCGGCCGCTCCATTTTGGATACTAATGTCGTCCTCCTCTCCTCAGCAGGGATCGCTGAGGGGACTTTCATTCTTTCGCTGACGCTGTCTGATTCTTTTTGGACGGTAATGTTCCCACTCAAGGCGAGTGTCGGGATTATAACGCCTTCCTGCCACGACTTTGAATATGACCGGCGTAGCGTGTGCTGCTGGACACACACATAAAAAAAAAAAAAGTGCAATCTCGTCTGTAGAGCACGGGAGAAGCAAACACGTCAGCCTGTCCGGCATTTTGATAAATGGCCTCGTGTGCGCCGGCTGTTGTGGCAGAGAGAGAGAGAGTGAGAAAAGATGGAAAGAAGAAGATTGAGGAAGAGAATGCAGGGAAGATGAAGATGTGGCGTTTGTCTGATCCTTGAGACGGTAGCCGTTTCATTACCTCAGGGACTTCAGCAGGAGATGTCTTGCGGTGGATTTATTATTATTTATTTTTTTGCCTCGTTGCTTGTCGGAGTTGCGGCGTCGGTACATAAACTTCTATGTTCTTTGCTCTCTCTGGGATTTCTTCGACTCCCGTTTGAGCCTGCAGCCCAGGACTCGGTGGTGATGGATGAGCTTTTGTCTGTCCTGTGAGGATGGACGGGTCACCAAGGGTCACGACGGTGATGGAGACACTTCCCTGCTCTGCCCTCGTGACCTACGTTCCCTCTAAGGTGCGCGCGTGCACAATTGCGCACCGCTGATGCAGTCTTTGCGCAGCTAAAAAAATCTCCGCAGCGCACAAAAACAACGGTACACACATCCTTTTCTTGTTGATTTTATTTGTTTTATTTGTTGATTTTTATCACTTGTTTTTATGTTATGTATTTTTATACTATTGTGCACTTTGAGATTTGCTTTCAAATGTAAAGTGCGTTTAAAATAAAATGTATTATTATAATGTTGCTCAAAGTTGTCCAAAGGACTGCTCGGCGAGTTTGTGTGTTTGCTCAGACGCATGAAAAATTAAAGGGAACATTGCTCGTAACATTTTTTTTTTTTATTAACCTCTTTGGGAGAACTGGTCTATTCCTTTAGAAATAATCGCCGGTTGGAACGTCCCTTCATTAGGACTTCTCTGACCTTCTCTGACCTCTGTGTCCACCAGTGAAGAACAGAATTTCTTCCTTTACATCCAGCTTTAAAGGCGCTGCCATACAGGGAGGGGCGGATCCTCTCATTTCCATGTTCACATGCCTCAAAGTCTTTGCTTCATGATCTCCATTCATCTCTCTCTAACTCTCCCGGCTAGATTTTCTTCCAGGACAGATCAGCTTCATTGATCCCAATTGGAGTTTAATGGCAAATTAGGCGAGGCACCGATTACCGATTTCCTTCGTCTCTCGTTTTCTCCTTTCTGCCCCATAGATCTTGTGGCCTCATTATATACAAATAGCAACTGAGAGATGTAAAAAAAATGCTCCTGTTTTTCATTTTTAGACTCCTACAGCACTCTTTAGGGGGAAGCGAACCCCTCTCAGTGGAGCCCCCATTACAAGCAGATCAAACGCCTCCCTTGCAGCCCTTCTCCTTTCTCACTATCTCTGTTTTTTTGTTGCCTCCTTTCATGTTGGGGAGCAGTGGCTTAAGTGGCTCTATTGGAGCTCTCTGATGGGCTCTCCAAAGAAGCCTGTGCGAGCTTAGGAAATGAACTGCGTTCATTCTAAGGCGGTGACGCGTGTGGGCGCCCCCTGCTGGTCGCTCTCTGATTTGTGCTGCATGCGAATGGTGAGGAGGAAGAGGAGGAAGAGGAGGGTAGTGAGGGCAGGAAAAAAAAAAAAAAAAAAAAAACCACAAGGCTGGCAGGGAAGAGGTCAAGAGAATAAAAAGGATTGTGATGAGTCATGCATCTTCGTTTGTTTCCATTGTATTTCATTCAAGACTTTTATTCATGTACAATGAATAAAAGTCTGGAGAAACGCATGCTCCCACAGCGCCCCCATGTGGACACCCTGTGTAAAGACACGTTTGGAAAGTCGCTGTTAATGAGCTGACTGCAAGCCCAGATATTCCAATTGATGATCACTGATCTCACAGATAAAACCGGTAATTCTAACATTTCAGCATTTAAATCTGTTTTCCTGCGTCCGCTTGTATCTCAGTTTCATTCTCATGAAAAGGAAATCGCACCGTGTTGCTGTTGTTTGTTCTTTCCTCAACAATCCACCTCTGAATTATTCATATTTCTGTAAGAGCTCTGTTTTCTGAATATTTTTTGTATTCACCTGCAGCCCTTGCAGGGTCGTTGGTTTTTCTCCTCAGCTTACCTGAGGAGTTGCTGAAGGCGCTATGTTAGGGAGGGGGGGCGGGGGGGTCTGGTGTTCGTCCCAGAAGCCACAAAGACTGGATGCTACAGGGCCCGTTTTTATGGCCCTGCATTTTTTGCACGTGTTCAATTATTCAATGCATATGAAGCAGAATTATTAGTATTATTTAAAACAAGTACTTCTGCTATGTGAGCATTGACCGCTTCATGACTTCAGTCTACGGTCGGCGTGTTGCGGCTGTTCGTTTTAGAATATTTGCTCCTATAATGATGAATAAAAGGCGTGAGGATCACACTTAAATTTGTTCCAAAAACAGATTCCTTATCAGCTCAACTTTTGCTTTACTTCACTGATGATTGAACTCACCTGCTTAAAAGATGATAAATGCAAAAATCAAACGCTTCCTACAAATATATAGATTTAATGTATAAAATTCAATTTGCAGAACAACACTTGCGTTGCTTATATCAACCACAGGGTTGGTCTCAGTTGTTTATTTGCAAAAAAAAGAAGAAAAGAGGAATATACTAACAAAGAATTATTCAGTATGTTATGCCACAAAGTTTCTCTGAGGTTTCTGACTCCAGAGTCCAAATCCACTTTGGATTTGAGAGAGACGGTGCTGCATAAAAATGTACGCACACCAAACTCAGATATGGAGCACATAAAAAAATCAATTTACTTATCTTTAATAGTATAAATATGTATTTCTTGGAGCAAGACTCTTCATATCTCATCAGTTCCAGTGTGTGTTTACAAGTGATACTTGCAGAATTTAAAGAAATAACCTCTTTATAACCTTTTTGAAACAATCCTTTGCAGAGTTACAGGGGAGACTGGCACAATATATGCATTTATTATGCAGATGTTTGTTATGTATTGTTTGTAAAGAAATCCATCGGACAAATAATACACCCAGGCATAAAAAGTAGAATAGTAAAGTAGCCCACGATAAAGGCCTTAAAAATACACAGCTTGATGTAAAGATAGTCATTTGCCTTCTTAGGCACAATTTAAGAAAATAAATTATACTAAAAGTTAAATATAATATTTTTGATGACGTCTCCTTTGATTTCGAATCTTTCCAGGTTTTTAATTCCGTCCTGAGAGCCGGTGAGAGCTCTCCCAAAAATAAATAATAATAAAAAAAAAGGCGTTTGTAAAAATGCCGGCGCACTATTTACCTCCGCGGAGCGCGTGACCGCAGTTCCGCTCGGGCCCGCCCCCCGTCAGCAGCCTCGCCAGCCGGACTGACAGAATGACGCTCGTCGCTCCCACCAGGATGGACTGTCTGCTCCAGCGGTGCCACAAAGATTCCTGCTTCCACTCCGGCTTCCGCTCTGCTGTGCTCATTTTATGTTTGGTAAGAGTTTACGTGACTATTTTTAAGGACTTTCATATTAATTTATAATTAGCAAACTTTACAGAATAAGTCTTAAAAATAATCCACCACAAAAGGATTTCCATGCGGGAGATGCTTAATTGTTATTAATTGTACCCCCCCCCCAACATAAGCCTATTTTTGTTGGCTCTCCCTCCGTGTTTGTCTGCGCAGAGAAGTAGGGCAGATTATAAATTGGTCACTGTGTCCAAGCCGAGGCCTGACTCATTTATCTGCTGCAGACAGCGGCCAAATAATAAGAGGATAGATCCTGAATCCAATCCAAACATTCCCCTCAGAGGGCAGCAGATAATTAAATTGAGTTAGAACTTCGCCTCATTCGACCATGAAATGCCATTAAACAGCCAAAAGTCTCAATCATTTCTGACATGCCAACATGCTTGTAAAATCTTTGAGATGTTCCTGTGACATTTTTTTTTTTTTTTTGCATCCTCATCATCACGCCAAACTTCTTCCTCTGCAGTTCTTGGTTCTGTCCGTGTCCGTGCATCCCGGGTTGTGGTCCATCGGGGCCCGGCTTCGTTCGGCCTTAACGGGGAGCTACGTTCCAGGCCACCACTCCGTCCTCCTGCTCAACAGTCCCAACGAACAGGCGGCCAAGGACATTGGCAGGTACGGCGGCGAATGGAACCGGGCTGCGTCCCGCGGCGGGAGCACTTTAGAAGTAAAGTATAAATATCTTGAGTTAATCACAATAATCAGCAGATCAGAATTCTGGTATTAACTGTATTTGTGAGAGAACAGAACGGTGCTGCAAGTGTTTATAACTTTGCTAACTTGTTTTTATTTAGGTTAGCATGGCTAACGTTGTTCTTCAGTGGGCCAAAAGTTGACCTACTGGAAGAAACTCAGGTCAAAATTGGTGCTTTAAATAATTTGTCTCAAACAAAAATTACAAATGTTTCTGATAAATCAGGACTACAAAATGTCCTAAAATCAAGCATAAACACCATTTGGAAACATGAAGATAGTCTCTGCAATATGTTTAAATGCATCAAATCTACACCTTGTTAGCTTAGCGTAGCACTTGGGAGAAGAAACAGGATGACACAACTAAAGCAAACAAGTTTATTTCCCCCCAAAAATCCTAAATGAAACGCCGCCTTTAACCCGCAAATCTACGGATTTCAGAAATATGCAAAAAAAAGTCGGCGTCGACAGGGAACGTCTGACTTTCTCTGTCTCCAGAGACTACATTGCGGTCCTCGCCGACTCGCGCCTCCTCCTTCATTGGCGTTTTAAGCTGCATGTAAATGAGCTCCATTTTCAATACACCAAGAGACCAAAGTTCGGCTTTGCCAGATATGTAAATGGCCTCTTTCACAGATGCTGGGCGGAGGAGGGCGGCCCAGCCGGAGCGAAATTCTGATCGTCTTTGTGGCCCTCCTGCTTGTGTTTGTTTTTCTTTTCTCTTTCCACGCATGCCCCGCCCTTTCCATCCATCCACCCGCTGCGCTGTCTCTTTTTTCCAGGGCAATCATGGAGAGACGGCTGGCGGCCAGCGTTAACATCCTCCCCAGGACCTCCACAATGTAATTTTATATTTGCTCACCTACCTTTACACAACTTTGCACACTAAAACTAAACTTAGTCGCCTTGTCCTTCGCATAAATAGACGTGCGAAACGCAAACACAGCTGACTGCTTAGGAAAAGCCGCCGTCCGGCTGCAGCCGATTTGCTTCTCTCAGATTTACCGCCTCTTGAAATGAACCTTCGAAAACAGGCGGTCAGTCGCACGCAAAGGGGTTCGCGTTCCTGTTAATGCATAACAGCAAATGAAACAAGGATCGCAGAAAAGTAAACGCAGTTAGACCTGTTAAATAAATAGAGGTTTATCCTATAAATAGAGGGTGTGGTTGGATTAGTTTTAAGGGGTGACGGAGGCGAGCGCGAGTGGGAGGTGCGTGTTTCAGTTCTATCCAGGCTTACTTGGTCTTAAGCTTTTTATTTTGACATTCCAGGTTTTACTTGCTGCTTTTTAGGCGACCATTTGTGGAGGAAAAAAAAAAACCCCATCACGTCTAAAGCAAAGAGACGGTTTTTATACGTGACAGCGTTAAAAGCCTTTCAGGGACAGTTTGGCGTTATCAGTCTAAACCACTTTGGACGTTAATAAATTCTCGCACGAGGTTTGGATCGCTGTGTTTGTTGTAAACAAGCTTCACAGGAGATTCAAAGGCTTCTGCATCGCAGGTTTGTTGCTGCTTTTCTTAATTCATGCAAGGAGCACAACACACGTCTAACTTTTTTTTTTTTATCTTCAGGTACTATTGGAAAGGTGAAATCCAGGACGCCAGTGAAATTCTGCTGGTGAGTAATTCCTCTTGAGATGAACGCGTTCTTGTTGGAACTGCCAGACGAGCTGCTGCTGCTGCTGCTGTTGTTGCAGCTGGTGAAGACAAAGACCTCCCGGATCCACAGAGTCGTAGATTACGTGAGGTGAGGCGTCTCTTTTATGGAACTTCAGATTAGTGAAAAACTACATAAAGTAAAGGTTACGTTTCAAGCTAAGTGTGTTTTACGCTGGGCCCGAATTAAAGGTTAATTTCACTGTTTTACTTGACTGTCGAGCTCGACAAAAGTCCCTCTGTGTTTCCTAATATTTAGCTTTAAGTTGCCTCAGACTGAAAATAATCTTCCACAAAAATCCATATTTATTAATTTATCATCTATCCTTGAGCACATTTTAACTACCTGCAGGTATAATCTGTGTTTAAAACCTAAACATGGGAACACAATCACAAATTCTACGTCTTTTCTTTCGTCTCTCATATTTTCCGTGTTTGATCGGATGATCCCTTCGAGGTCTTTCCACCCGTACGAAAACCCAGAGGTCCTCAGCTTCCCGGTGGAGGACGGCAGCCTGGCTTACATGGAGTGGATGGATGAGGCCGTTCCAGATGACTGACGCGACCTCTGGAGTGGACGGACAGCAGCCAAACGAGGACGCAGAGCCGCGAGCGCAGGCTGCCGTCTGCTTCGGAATCCCGAACGTCTGGTCCGCACGTCCGGTGCATTCTGGGACACGAGAGCGATCCTCGTCTATCTGCAGTTCAATAAATTATTGATCTGTCAGTCTGGCGAAGATTTCCTTGATTGATGCTAACGCTATAATCTGCTAGCTCCATCATTATCCAGAAGGGATTCTTTATTGTTGGTGCAGTTTTCTAAATCTGGATGATGGGTGCGGGGAACAATAAGCCGGTCCGATTTGATCCAGGTCTCGTTCCGGAACCAGAATATCTCGTTATCTGGTTTACATCTGTTTCTAGAGAAACATGCCCGTCAGTCACGCTATCCCTTTGTTTGGCAGTTATGCAGCTCAGTCATGCACGCTAACCTTGTCACGCAAAATACACACTAAGCCTCGGCCTGCAGAAACGGTTTCCGGTATGGATCCCCCCCCCCCCAACGATAAAGGAACCGCAGACACGGTTCTGTTGGGCTTTGTGTCGGTTGAGCCTGAATAATCTTCTGCATCAGGCCTGGAGATCAAGTCCCTGGCGTTCCCTGTCTGTGTGGCTCAGAGCACGAGTCCCATTCACATCAGTATGAACCTGCTGGATAGGTGCATGTGCACGTGCACGAGCCATGACTAATGCATGCCTATTTACAAATGAAGGGTGTGTCAGTATACGGTATTTACACACACACACACACACAAAAAAAGCATCCTGCAATTTGATGAAATGCTCACTAGATGGCGGTGTTTCAACGCGCATCAAAACTCACGCAGCTGACAGCAGGTATTCAGGTTTTTTTTGTTGTTGTTGCACTTTTGCACGACGCGATCTGTTCTTTTTTCATCCCTCTATCACCCCGATCCAACCAGGAAGAGGCCAGAGAAGCCTTCCTCCTCCGCTTCATCAGGTTCAATGAGGGAGGGGACTTTTTGCTTCCTCCCCATGTGTTGGTGGAAGGGAGGGGGGGGTGCTGCGCTGCACCTGGAGGAAGTCCCGACTCCCTTCCTGTCGTTGCTCCTGCAGCTGCGGGATGTCACCTCTACACATCTGTATCACTTACGTCATGAAGATTCACGAATTCATTGCACGAAAGACAAATAAACCTGTCTGTCGCCCGATTTGCGTGTTTTTTGGTGAAGTGGGTGGAAGCCGAGAACCCACGCAGACAACGGGAAGTACAGAAAGGCCTCGAGTCGGATTCGAACTTGTGACCCTCTTGCTCTGAGGCTGAGATGGAATTTTGAGATGACCCTGTGGGAAATCCGATGGAAACACTTATTGCTCCTTCAAAGGCGCGCAGTCGTGCGTAACGGCGCGCGTAATTGTACTGTTTTGCAAACGGCACATCCCTCAACTGCAGATTAAATGCGCACATTAGTCTGATGGGGACGCAGGTTTAATCAAGACGTTATTACGCGTCACCTCCTCTTCTTCCTCTCCTTCATCCATCCATCCCTCCCCCACGCTCCTCCCACATCCCCGCCTCTGCGCGCCCCATAACTCACCGTCTGCGCACACACGTGTTTTGTGTACATCCATCCGCGCAAACTGAAAATGAGAGAAACTGAGACTGGAGCCACTTGGCGAGGTCATCAAGAAGCGCGTTTACCCCCCCCCCCCCCGAGCTGCTGCCCGGATTTCGTCATCAGAAACACACGGAGAGGCGCGCTGCCTCGCTCACTCTCTCTCCAGCTTGTGGAGACAACACACACACACACACACACACACACACACACACACACACACACACACTGGAGACAACAGTCAAGATGCAGCAGCAGGAGAGCCTGACTTCTGATTCCCTGTCAGGTAAATGCAAAAGGCGGACGCGCCTCTGTCATCACGCTTTCTCTCTTTTCTCCCTGGCTTCTCTCTCCATTCTCTCTCTCTTTATCCATCTGTGTTGTGCAATCAGAGGTAAAGATGGAGGTGTACCTTTGGTGGTGTTGATGGGGGGGGGGGGGGGGTCCTGCTATACTACAACTGCCTCCCATTCAGAGCACAGCTGTGGCTGCACGTATCTTGCTTATGACCTAGATGGAATGACAGGGGCGGTTTTTAGTTTCGTTGGAGTGCTCTTGCGTTACGGTGATGGATGGAGGTGGTGTTTTAATGTCCTCGGATGGAGGGGCGTCACATTCTGCTCCTCACAGCTCTGGAAACCACTTTTACGGAGGGAGAGAGTCTGTTTTAAGGCTGCTGTGATTGGAGGATGATGGGGAATCGGTGGCCATGGAGACGAAAATTAAAAGTACCGAAAAGTTACACTCGATTACAAGTAAAGAAAATGCGAGATTGAGTCTGCAGCAATCCTAATCTGATCAGATTATCCTCTGTTGCTTCTGCTTGTTTTATGAGATCCTGTTCCGGAAGGTTACTTCCTCCAAGTTAACTTTATTTACAATTTATTTGCCACCTTTTCTCACAATTTAATTGGTTTCAAAGGAAACACAGACATAATCTTTGATAATTTTAGGGTGAAACGCACTCGGTGTCGTCGATTATGTCCTGAAAACAAAGTATTCACACATAACACTTTATTTTCCTTCCAAATCCTTCCAAAGAACCGGTACGACGTCGCCGCGCAAACAAAAAAGGCTGTTTTGGTGTGGATAAATGTGGAAGAAAATGTTTGTACTGCAAATTCCCACAGCGAACATTATTATTAGCAGTCATTATATAATACGTTATTAGAAGTGCAAGCTCAGCAGGAAGAAGAAAGGCATCATTTGCTTTGTATTAGCCGACAGCATTGGCAAACAGCAGGTGGCGGAGAGATTGCATAATCTGTGCTGGAGAGAAATGTTAAGATTCACAGGGAATCAAAGTGAGAAGAAGTTCACACCAGTGATGAGATGGCTTGTTTGAAACTGGGAGCGACGGAGTTGAGCATGTTTTCCTGAACGCTGCACTTGAAGCCGGTTTCCTTTCTCGTGGCAGCACACATGGCTTGATGTGCAAAACTCTCTGGGCTGCGCCGACACGCGTCTGGAAATGCGCTAACAATGTCCTCAACGCATCGACGGCAGGCAGAACAGAAACACACACAGCTGGAGGAAAAGGTGCGACAATGAATCCATGCGGGAAAAATAAGAGCAAGATGTCAGAGCTGGCGTTTGGTTTTTCCTCATCGCCACCGATTCTCATGGATTGAATCGCAGCTTTCTCCCATCATTCAGCTACAAAAGCGTCTATTAATCCAGCCTGTTCTAGTTTTAAGTGGAAACTGAATCATCTAATCCTCCTCAGCACTCTGCGATAATGAATCATGCCGTCGTCCTTCCAAATGCTTTTTAGCGCCTTATTTCCTCTTTGCCTTCGCTCGGAGACTATCAGAGGTGTAATGATTTAAAAGTAAAACTAACGTGTTCATCAATCCACAATATTACTGTATTGTGGACAAGTGGGAATAAAATGCTAATAACATGCAGCAATTGATTCTTTTTCAGCCACTAATATGTATAAACGTGAGCGAGCAACCAAAGCATGACTGTATGCAAACACAATCTGTAGCATCAGAGATAGATTAGAACATCTAGCTGCTATCTGATGGGAACACTCCTTATCGTTTACACACAGAGAGAAGCGTACTTATCTGTGACACCACACATTCACACACAAGCCCAAATGAATGCACGATCTAGGACTCCAGTCAAAGCTTCTGATTACATAACTGCCTGACAGTGGAAGGTAATAAAGCAAACTTGAATAGTATGTCAGGAAAAAGGTGATTGTCAGATCACGCCTTCCTCACATGAAAAAAAGAACCTTCTTTTGATTTAAATACAAATTGGATGACTTTTAGACAGAATTTTTTTTGTCACAATACAAATCCCTAATAAATAAATAGTGATTAATCACTGATTTTTATTTTTGGATTAACTGTTTATCCTTTTTGCAAATACAATCGCAAATTTGACATCTCATGACACATTTTTCTTAGTTTTTGATATTATTTTATGCATGTGTAAACAAATAAACACACAATTAAAAATAAATAGAGCTAACCTTTTTATCCGCTGATTAATTTATTATTTAATTTCTTAAAAAAAAATCATTTAGCAAGAAATACAAACGGCAAAAAAATAAAAAGTTACCGTAATTAATAAGACGTAAACATAAACTACCTGCCACAGGGCTGGTTTACCAGTCCACGCTGCGGAAAGGACTACCGGAAGGGGAGGGGCTTCACACCTGCCTTAATGCGCTCAATCTCGCAGCAGGCACGCCGACTCCATGGCTGTAAAACATGTCAGAACGTGACACCGGTGAAAGACTCTTCCGGCTTGTTTTGAAAGTAAGTAAAAGTGAAAGTTGTTGTTCTTGTCGCTAAATTAGTTTGGTAAGCTAATTTTTAAATGGCCGGTATCCTTAGCTTTAAAATGATCAAGTCCTAATGTGTTCCAGCTGATGCACGAGTAGCATCATAGCATCGTGTTCGACTACAGCTGTCAGAGGATGATGGATAACTTGTTAATAATACAAGTATTTATTTTTACTATATACATGGCCTGCCATAATGTACACACTGCAGTTGATGCCGTGCAGGAAAAGGCAGAATTTCTGCATGTCCTGGGACGACAGTGCCAGTAAAATATTGATCGCTTCATAATGTGAATCTGCTATAACCCTGATCAATAAATCAGCAAGGCCAGGAAAAAAACAGATTTCTATCAGCGAGTTGTCCTTGGGTATTGCCTATCGGCCAGAGGCAGTGAGTACTGTCAGAGATCTGCTTGTAAAATGCAATGCTGAAACATGGCTTGTTTTCCACGGCGCTGGACTGCAGAACTATTTTTGAGCACATTTCCCGATTGTTCTAGGTGCTGCAGGGCTTTGTTGGTTCAGAGAACTCATCTGCTTCATAGATGAATCTCATCCCTGTTGGTTTTTTGAATGAATTAAAGGGAAACTCGCCAGTCAGAGGCTTCATATCTCTCTTCCTTATCCATCTTTTTTCATTCAAAATCTTGTGGAACTGATTTGGAGTAACATAATGCACCGTCCTATCCTGTGTACATGAGCTCTAAGGCCACAATATTGTAGATCACGTGTCAAACCTGTCCAGTGGGGGGCCGAGACACCCCAGGTTTTCTTTCCAACCATCTCTCCAGCAGCTGGTTTCACTAATGAGTTCCTTCCCTCAAATCGGAGGTGTTGATAATTACAATCACCTGCTTTAATAGCCGGCTGGAAGGAAGACCTGGAGCGTCTCTGCCCTCCACTGGACAGGTTTGACACCCCTGTATGTAGATGGTATGAAAATGTACCGGTAATGTATATTAAATTTTTTTTTTTATCTCGTCAGAAATGTGTTTTCTTTTTATATGCAGTGTAAGGACAGAAATACACAGAAATACACGAGACGCTGATGAGGTTGGGTTCCACATATATACGATCTGTGACGGAATGCTGCGGTTGTGTTCCGTTTGATTGACGCAGTCAGTCTCTGTGACAGTGTGACGACTGATGGATTGCTTTTCCCTCTGAGAAATCACATACATATTGCTTTTCTGAGATTTATGTCACATCATCACTGGAGATGGCAGGAGAATGAAATTCATGCCGGTTGGCTTGATATTTCTACGTTATCTTATATTTATAGAATAATTGATGGGAGAAAAAAAAAAAGGCGGCGAGCATGCAGCAGCCACTGGCTCGCTAGTGGCGTTCCTAATTAAGAAAATTTGATGTGTTTGAGGAGTAAAATGGTTATTTGCACGAGTTGAAAAGCAATTACTTTTGGCATGGATGGAAGGGGCCGGTTTATCAGAAAGCCCCCCCCCCCCCCCTGCCATTTCCGGGATCATTTTTAGAATTTCACGTTTGAAGCTCTTCCTCTTCATTTCACTCGCTTATTTCACTCTTCTATTTTCCCCTTCAGATGCACGCTGTTGGGTGTCGCGTGGCCACTCGTATGAGGAGCAAAGTGTGTGGAACCCAAAGTACTGCCTGCTTGGCGACTGTCAGATGCTGCTTCTGAACGAGGAGGAGGTGGTAAAATCAGACAGGCTCTGTTCTGCTTTTTGTTGTTGTTGTCCATGTTAGTTCCATTTCATTGTCATCCTATTCTTTCAGTCACATTTTAACATCTCTAAATCACTGGAATGTGTCAGTTGAAAGTGTGAAGTTTCAAGGCGAACTCGGTGAAACTACTAGTTTGTAAAGAATGAGTCTCATCCGGCCTGGTCTCTGTTTAGAGATATCATTATTTAATAGATAGATAGAGCTGGATCATTAGTCATTGTTTACCCCAATGCATGATGTGAATTGAGCTCTTCCTCAATGCCCTGTTGGTCCAAGGGAATGTTTAAAACTTGTTCTGCAACTTTTAAGGTCTCACCAGAGCAACGGTGAAAGAACCTTTCTGGCTTAACCCTTGACTTCCTCACAACGGGGCTCAGGCGTGCATTTTAAAGACTATTTCTATATTCTATATCCAGCAGTAATTGCAAGAAGGACATTTTTGCAGTGACCTTTTGGTAGCCTTTCTACTACAGTGCTTTTTGTTTTGCAGCAGCAAAGAACCAAAACAAAAACGACGACTACTTTTAAAACCGTCCATCCAGAGATTCGGCCTCTGAAAGGTCATTGGTTCACTCGGTTTCTGTATTACTGCTGGATTTGTGCGATGATGGCAACCTGCAGGTCAAAACGATGACGGCCTCGCACCAGACGACGCTGCGATGGTCAGAGTCGCATCTCAAGAACGAGAGATCTTCAAGATTCTGAGAATACCGATTTGTTGTTGTTGCATTTCATTTCAAAATATAAGCCACAGAATGCAAACGTGTCTAAGGAGTTATATCAACGTAGCCGCGATTAAACCACAAACACACACTAGCGTGACCAAGAATTGAAGGAAGAAGAATTGTTGTCCAAAAGTCATGACTTGACGCAATGTGGAAAATTAGATGACTTTATTATATCAGAAGAAAGGTTTCAGTTGCATCTATTTAGAATTATTGTAATAATCAGTTCCTGAATTACTCTCGACTCCCAGTTGCAGATCCGTGTGGTACCGGCCTCTCTGCGCTTCACATATCCCAGATTGAATTGCTGCAGTCTTCAGCGAGCCTGTAATCCCAGCTCGCCTTACACGGGCATTCCAGCCCAGATTTGGTCTTCGCCTCAAACGTGACTCAGATCTGAGCTTAAATCCCGGGCCCACGAGGCGACTCGTGGAAATGATCGAGCCTGCTGTGTTAAAGCGCTACGGAGAGCTAAACCGACAAACGAGGAGGGACAACGAGACCAGCAGTGCGTTGCATTGAGCTGAACGGTGTGAGGAGGGGCGATAAGCCTTTTATCTTGGAGGACATCAGACCCTTTCAAGTGCCCCTTTTAGTTGCCACTTTCTCACCGTGGCGTTCCTTTTTCTTTTGTCCGTTTAATCTTCTGGAGCCAAACATTTGATATGCAAGCAGTGGGTAGATATGAGCTGACGCGGACTGATGCGTCGCTAATGTTTGGGCCCTTTCTTATCGAAGGACGGCCCATTTATCAGACGCTCCGCAGCTATTGTGTGCAATTGGTCTGACACCGCATTAAACAGTGACCAGAAGAGCCAGATCAGCACACAAAAGGGGGCGCCTGGCGAATATCGCATTTCCTGCAGAAACCATTTCTCTTGTCGTTAGCTCTCTGTCCTTCCCATCTTCTCAACGTGCCGGCTGCTAATGACTTTCTCTCTTCCTCAACAGATTCGCCCTTCCTTTTTGCAGGACAGGCGCTTCGCGTCATGCAAGACGCATCTTCTGCGACGCACCATCAGCGTCCCAGTGGAAACGCAGTGTCCGGAATTCCACCACCAGCTGTCCGCTGAGAGCGGTGAGTGGCCCGAGGACAGAACTTTGCAGTGATCAAGATGAAACACACAAACGTGTTTGACTTTAATTTCCTTCATCAAAAAAAATAGTGAAATATATTACAACTATAAAAGCACCCGGAGAGCACAGACCTCCGCCGAGCGGCTCGTTCCCCTCCTAATTAGATTTACATGGTGATCTGGTTCATCACTAAAAGGTTCTAAATTGTTCTTGGTATCTTTATACACCAACCAATCAGAAGTAAAAGTTAATCTGAGTTGATGTGTATTTTAAACTGCTCTTCGAGTCCTTAAATGGGGTTTTCTATCTTAAAATCCTGGCGAAAAACATAACCTCCTCGTCGGCGGTAATAATTAATAGTAAAGAAAGCCTCTCCGCGTTCTCTTCATGCCCTCGGCCGCTAAACGTCTGCTTAAATCAAAGCAAAGCAATAATGTGCATGTTCGTGTATTATACAGTGTCTGAATGTGCACGGTCATTCAAGCAAAGCGCGTCCCCGGCAGAACGGAGCGCATCGCTTGCTGCTGCTCTTTTCTTCCACCTCCCCTCCACTAGATGGCGAGCTTGCTGCTTCACAGCACTCCACCGCCCTGGGAAGGCTTCGTACGAACCACTTGAAAAATCTAGTCTAGTACTCTTTCAAATGGCAGCTGTCGTGCTGCCTTTTATATAACAAGGACATCCTTGTATCGTAATGACCGTGTCCGGCTTTCATGCTGCGTTCGCCGACCTACGAAACACGGCAGAGCAGCTCTGTAAAATAAAAGACGTGGATGTGTCTGCAGAGATTGAGACGTATAATCCATCGAAATGAGAGACTAGAGTGCTCTGAGGTTTTGCCATTCAAGCATTGGTATCCCACAGTTACGGTTGCTAGGTAGCGAGCCGGTATGTCAGCCAATATGACCCACACTTAAGTCAACGGACGCATCGGTTGTTCAGGTTCTCTTGCTTCATCTTGCAGCACAGAACATGAAGTTTGGGTTTTAGTAAGTTCAGTCATTCCATGGCGTGTTTGCAGGTTCACCTTAGTCAGTGTTTTAATAGGCCGTTGCTTTGGGACATTCAACCAATCAGACAACGCTGTTTTGGGTATGGTGTGAGGACACCGACTAGCCTCAGCAAAAGTATTTATATTTGTAAAGTATTTATCTTATCTTGAAGAATACAAAAAACACTGATATGGATTCTGAGAAAAAAAATGTGGGCCCGATATCCGACGTTGTGTCTCCCATGCGAGGTCGCATTCCTGTCGGGAATACGATGAGAGTCGGCTGATGGGATGGCTGCGCCTGTTCCTTGACGTTCCCTACGGAACACACATTTGTTCGTTTTTTTATAAATACAGGGACAGCGCAAAAAGCAGGTCCAGGTTCGTGATCCATATATTACGAGTGATGACATAATGAAGTAGAGAGGCTTAGACGAATCATTTTACCGGAGCTGTGATGAAGCGGATTTTGTTTTTGTACAACCTTTTACAACCTTTTGTAAGAGCTGCGCTTCTGATGTTCTCGTCCCTCCAGCTGCTAATTGAGGTCGGCTTAAGCAGCGAGGGCTATTTTGTTGGTGCCAAATTGAAATGGGAGCAGCGACCGTTCCTAGGCAGCCCGGCCGGTCGGGGCTTTTTTAAACCCACCATTGTCAACAGGACTGCGGCGCTGTTGACGTTTCTCATTTCTCCTGCCGTCCTGATGTTTTCCCGAAAAGTTCTTCTTTATGATGACAAGAATATGCTGAGAGTGTAAAATTCATCAACGTGGAAACATGCAGCGGCGCCACAAACCGCTCCACCCATATCTCTCTTTCTCTCTCTCTCTCCACCACAGTGTGGAAACTTCTCCTCTCTTTCTCCACCCTCCCATTCCATGATCCGTTGTGCTCTCTCACCCATTCACTCGCTCCCTCGCCCAGAGACGCGTTCATTCAGACATATGTAACACGGCGGCGGGGAGTCTTAGCTGAGCTGGCGGGCTGCAGGGGCCCGGACCGGAGCCAGCAGCTCTGCCCGGAGAGAGCGGCGGCGAGCAGACAACGACCGGGTGGGGGGGGGCATGCAGCAGGAGTTGAGGGGTAGTTGTAGTAACACTTCCGAGGAGTTACAACTTACAGCGCTGACGTAGCCTCGGGACATGGGTGCGTGATCCGGACACTCATCGCCTCTCCCCCCGTGACTCAAACATGGACCACGACATCGGCGTGCATCCAGAGGCGCAGCGCGGTAAGTGTGAGATGTGGATTCCGGGATGGGAGGAAAAGATGAGTTCGAGTCGGGTCACATGACCAGACGCGCCGCTTGGCTCCGAGACGGTTGACTGGGGCCTCTGTGGTCGGATGAATCGGACTTCAGTCTGCTAAAGGCTGGAGGGAGTTCCATGCCGATGTGATGAGATCAGCTATGCCATGTAGTTTTCAGCATGTTTGTGTTCGAGACACTAGCAGAAGGAATTAAAGTGGGGAAATTGAAAGAGAAGGGGGGGGGGGGGGGGGGGGGGGGGGCAGAAAGAGAGGGAGTTATGTCGACAAATAAATCCAGGGGGATCTGGGCAGCACTTGAGCCCAGCGAGAGAGCGCTCTCTTTCTCTTCCCCCTCATTTTCCGTTGTCTTTTTTCCTTTCCCTCCTCTCCTCCACACGTTGGAGTCTAAACTCGAGAGTTAAAAGGCAAAGGGAAAAGTGTTGTGTTTATTAACTGGGCCAGAAAACGGTGCGTTGTCTTCATGGCCGATGGGAAGGACACCGCTGTGCTGCCGAGGAGGAATGTGGTTGTGAACTTGTAATTTTGCCTGAATGCATGAGGACTGCAGCGATTGAACTCTTCAGAAACCAGCGGCGCCTCTATAACCGGTTTCCCACAGCGTCCTGGGAATTTAGGAACTAAACATTTCTTTGGTGCAGTCATATGATGGTTTGTCTAAACCCATCCCAGATTGAGCGACTGGCTTGAAGTCTTTCTCAAGTTGCTATTTGTAATTTGATATTGTGTGATTTGTGGTCATCCATTGGGAATTATGTTTCCTGTGATGTAGCAAGCAATTTATCTTTATATGGTGCTTTACCAAAGTGAAAACCAGTGAACGACATCTCATTTTAACTTGATTCTTTTTAGACTGCCAGGTTTTTAAGTTTAAAACTATGGTTTTAAGCTGTGATGCGACCAGTTCGTTCTTGTTGTCTGAATTATTCGATGTGACACATCAGCGACGATCGTTACAGCATAGATGCATCTTCTCTTCATAACCGAAGCCGTTTGGCCGATTGAACGGTGAAATCTTTGGTTCATGAAGTAAAAAAACAACAACTTACCAACTTCAACACTCTCTTGCGTAGTTTGGATTTACACAATTGTGAAACAAGTAATAAAATCCATTTTGGCAGCTTTGTTATGACAAAGAATATACTGCGTAGGCGCGCGGCGGGGATGGTACGCTTGAGTGAAAAGTTCATCAAACTCTCCAAACTACTTGGAGTGATGGTGGATATAAATAACACTGCAGGGAGCAGAGCTAAGCGATATCCTCAGGGAGCTGACACGGGGCCAGCAGCAACACTGGCACGACTCCATTTGGCCCCATTTGCCAGAAGGCCTCCCCGATCACAGACCGTCCTTCAGCGCATCCGCCGGCGAAGAGCAATGGAGGCGAAGGCAGGCGACGGAAACGCAGCGCAGAGTTTACAAGACAATGGGAAGTGGAAGAAAATTTGGGATTTGTGTTCTGTTTCTGTTCCTTCGCTGGTTGTCATGCGGCTGTTAAGCGTGTTGGCGCGTCATGAGCCTGTGGGTGCTTTTGCATCTGTTTTCCTGTCGGAACGGTGTGACGTGTGTCTAAGTCGAAGTGACGGCGAGGGCGCAGAAACCGAGCCAAACGTAGCCCATGAGCTTGTTTCACGCTCGCAACACATTTCTGTTTGGGGAATGTCTGTGTATATCTTTATGTAAATGTGCTGGTAGCGCCCTGAACAAAGCCGAAGAGGGAACCAGATGAGGACAGAGAGTTGGGGAAGGGAACCCGGGGAAAGTAAGATGGGGTGAACATCAGCGGACTTGAGCCTTTTCCCTGGGAGCTTTTAATCAAAGTGGGGAGCTTGAATAGCAAGGTAAACTGATCCTAATCAATGTTTATCCATCGTTGTTTATGGGGTCTAACCAGCCAAAGACGTGTGATGGTTTCAGGTTGAACACTGGTGGGAAAATGCAGTCATTTAAGCCTGACATGAGATCACGGGAGGAGCAATAACATCAAGCTTTTACAAGTCTGATTGGCTTTTTCCAAAAAGAAATCTGCTTCGAATTAGACCGTAACATTTGATTAAGCGATGGCTGAAAGCATCGCAGCACATCAGCGTATGGGATGTGACATATTTAAGGTTGCAGTGTGATCTTCTAATATGTGCTGATATACGGCTGCAAAAACCGAGCCAGATTTATACAACGGAAGCGAGCTGAGCGTCGCGGGCGGCTGACGCCGGAGCTGTATCCTGACTTTTATCCAAAAAATGAGGAGGAAACATCCCCACCCGAAATCCTGCCTGTGGCCAAAAATATATTCCATCCATATTGATAAGACCCACCGCAGAGAAGGAATTGAATTAATTAAGATTCTATCCCTGGTCCTGCGTGGTCCCCAGACGACTTCAAGCTGGCACCCGCCGCACCGCAAGACGTAACAATATTATACGACATGTAGCAAGTTATTTTGTATTTTGCTGCATTTTTTTATAAATGAATAAAAGAAATGGTAATAGAGGTAGTAATTCAGAATATCCTAGGAAGCAGTGGGGACTGGAGGTTCGGTTTATTTATATATATGGAAATGGGAGGAAACCCGAGAACTCAGGGAAAACCCACGGGGAGAACATGCAAACTCCTCACAGATGGGATTCGAACCTGGCACCTTCTGGCTGTGATGCGACAGCGCTCATCACTATGCCATCGAGAAGGGTGGAACCATATAAATCAAATATTTATGAACATATTTGCATGAAACAGAGATTGCTCGTAAAGCTTTGGAAAGAATAATGACTCTTCTGGGAACAGCTGTGTTCCCTGTGTTCCCCAAGTTCTACGTCTTAGGTGTGTATTTTCCTGGTTAAAGACTCAAACTACTGCTTCTGCCAATAATTGGAACATAACTAGGACGTTGCTGGACGTTTGTGGAGAACGGGCCAAAAGGTAGCAGGAAACGGCTCGAGGGAGCAGGTTGGACAAGGAGAACTCCGTGTTGGAATAAAATACACGATCAGATCTGAAGTCGCCAACGGCCCGCATGGGGGGGAAGTCTCCGTTGGTGTTGATTGATGATGTTTATGACAAGGCACTCAAAGTTTAGTGCGCTACTCAGCAAGAGCAGGCTTTGGGGGTTTTGATTCCTTAATTAGATGGTCTACTATAAAAAGCGGTAGAAAACACATGGAGAAAGAGACACGAAGGAGATGCCATAAAAGGTGTGGGCTCGGCCTGACGATGCAGCGTCTCTGGCCTCGCATGCGTTGAATTCCTTTTTGGAATCCTTCCACGGAAAGTACTTGTTACCTCGGTAGGTATAATCACAGCCTGACCCCCCCCCCCTTCAAAAAAGGGCCTTCACAGGCATTCCTGGCTGCCCTGAATGTTTTCCTGGGAATGACCTGCACATGATTTTATTCCTCTGGGCACTGCGGGAAGCGGAAGCACGGCAGATCGGGAGCTAATTTGGTTTAGGTTGTGCCGTTTAATGTCATTTTTTCTATTTACTTGAAATTGAGACTCAAACAGTTTGGATTATTTGGGATTATGTGATGACAGAGTTCCTTCTGGAGGCGGATCATCAGCATCATCTTTGTTTCCTGTGATTACCCTTCCGCTTGTGACGCTCGCTCTTTCCATCCATTTGTTTTTTTCTGGCTTTTCTTCATCCCTCTTTCATCTCCAACTCGGAAGAAACGGAACTGCGTGCACGTGGATGAAATCAATCCTTAAAATATATACCGTATTTTTTGGATTATACGTCGCTCCGGATTGTAGGTCGCACCAGCCAAAAAATGCATAATTAAGAAGAAAAAACCATATATAGGTCGCACTGGAGGATAAGTCGCGTTTTTGGGGAAAATTTATTTGATAAAATCCAACACCAAACAACATATAGCGCAAAGAACATGCTAACACGTTTACCAAAATATCAGGTTTTACTCCGAATCACGAAATCCAAGGAAATCTTCATCCTCGGTGTCACTTTTGAACAACTCCCCCAACTCGGCAGGTAGACAAGACGCCGCTTCCTCTTCTACGTTGCTTACATCAGACTCGTCGTCAGTTGCAGTTCCAATTATTCCAGCCTTTCTGAATCCCGACAGGATGGTTGCGGTTGTCACTGAAGCCCATGCTTTGTCGATCCATTCAATGACTTCCAGGAAAGTTGCATGGCGCATTCTCCCGGTTGCCGTGAAGCTGTGCTCTCCATCCGTCATCCACTGCTCCCACAGGTTACGCAAAACTGACTTAAAGCTCCTATTCACGGAGATATCAAGTGGCTGGAGTATTTTGGTTAAGCCTCCAGGGATGATGGCAGGTATGGAGTTGAAAAATTTTAATTTTTTAACTGTGGTGTGATGTGCGCTCTCATGCTATCCATCACAAGCAGAGCTTTGCGTGCTCTAAAGAAGCCATCCGGTTGCTTATTGTAGCACTTTCATCATTTCTTGATCAATCCACCCTTTCTCGTTCACGGCGACTTCAACTGAGGAGGATTGGATTTTTGGCATGGTTTTTCGTTTGAAAATGACCATCGGTGGCAGTTTTGATCCGTCTCCACAACATGCCAGCACCACTGTGAAGTGTGATCTCTCATGACCAGTTGTAATGATATTCACACTTTTTTGCCCTTTCTCTGCAACACTTCGGCCCATGGGGATGTCAAAAGTGAGGGGGACCTCGTCCATGTTAATAATATGATCCGGTGTCACGTTGTGATCACTTACATGCTTTTCAATGAACGCGCGGAAACTGTCAACCTTGGCTTGGAAGTCCGCTGGCAGTTTTTGGGACAGTGTCGTCCTAGCTCTGATAGAGAGGCGTTTGCGCTGCATGAAGCGGTAACACCAAGAAGGTCCTCCCGCAAAGCCGTTTATATTCACCGCCCTGGCAACCACTTGGGCGTGGAGACGCAACTGCACCGTTGACAAACCTCTCCCAGCGGCACGTTGTTCAAGCAACCATGCGTGAACTCGTTCCTCCAACTGCGGCCACCTAGCTTGTCGCCCGCGATTAGCTTTCTTTGTTTTCTTCATTTCAGTAAGCGTAACCTCCGCTTTTCGCCAGTCCCTTACAAGTTTTTCGCTCACTCCAAACTTTCTTTCTGCTGCTCGATTGCCGTTTTCGGCTCCATATTTCACTATCTGAAGCTTGTAAGCCGCGGAATATGACTTTCTTTTCGGCGCCATTTTCAATCAGCCCTTCTAATTGGTGTTTTTAGATAACAGGTGTGACAGATAACTCTGAACCTCCAGAAACCGCGACAGATTCTGACGGGTCACAGAGTTCCCTGTAACACCTGTTATAGAAATGTGTAGGCTACTGTCTCTGCGCTCACAGATTTTGTAAAAAAAAGCATATATAAGTCGCTCCGATTTATAAGTCGCACCCCCGACCAAACTATGAAAAAAACCGCGACTTATAATCCGGAAAATACGGTACATATATATATATATATATTTTTTTCATACGCATCCATCTGTGCACGGATGAAACAAAGACAAAGTTAAACACCGTCCTCCATCTGTCTCTCAACTTCTCAAATTCAACACACACAAGTCTAGTAAAGAAAATAAACAGCATGATGGGGGTGAGGGGTTAGCGTCACTGAAAAAGGGACCAACAAAGAGTGAGATAAACCGGGAGGCGTGTCGGACGTTTCTATAGGACTCGGCTTCAGCGCCTCGCTTTGTGTGTAACTTTATAGCCCACATACCAAAGCACTTGCTGCCACTTCAGCATTTGGGTTTCTGTCTTCCCCATTTAACTCTCGCTCCATTTTTTTGTGAGTGTTGTTCCTCGTATGATGAACCCGGACTTAAAACAAATGTTTTATCTTTCTGGGTTTAACAGCAGTTACTTTAAACCCACCGGACCACCACAGGCTAATGCTAACGGCATGTGGCAGTACTAATTACAGCGTGAAGATATGAGTAATGCGTGGATAAAAGAGAATCTCAAAATCTTTTCAGGTGGCCAGCTAGAGTATTCATTATCACGAAATGGAAGAGCAGGGAGCGGCGTAGAGCATAAATTAAAAAGTTGGGAAATTACAGTCAGAGAAAAAGGCATCACCAAGTGTCATAAGTCGCTTCACAAATGTTGAAGTAATCAAGCCTGTCTCAGAAATAACAGCGATAACATCCGATAGCACTGATCACTTAGCTTCAGTCGTACATCAGTGTTTACTGGAGAGCTTGATTGTTTCCTCAGAAGCGAGAAGCATATGAAAGTAGTAGATTAACACATTTATCAAACGCTTCTTTGGTTCATGAGAACGGACATGAGGCTTGTTTTGTTTGATGAATGGAATGTCTTGAAAAATACTTCACGTCTCCTTTGAGATGACCTTTTTGGCTCGAGCACATGAGGCCCATTCTCCATTTTATGACCAAAACGTGTGTCTCGCTATGACGTCATAACATGAGCAGCAGCTCTAATTTTGCCACTATGAGCTTTTTAAGACAATCCTACGACTTCTACGAGTACACATACAAAAAAAAAGACTGCATACAATAAGACAAAGAAACGATGGTTAATGACGAGGACCTATTTGAATAAATGGCAGCAGGATGCAGGCGATGGAGGCAAAAAGTCTTCTATTAGGAGTGGAACAAAGTGAAGAGAGAAGGAAAGGAAATGGTCAATAGAAGTGAGGAGGAGGGGGAGGAGGAGGAGGAGGAGGAGGAGGAGGAGGAGGAGGAGGAGGAGGAGGAGGAGGAGAGTAAATCTGCTGTCACTTCTGTGGACAAATGCTTTGCTTGACAAATGTCCGCCAAGGACGGCAGCCGAAACATGAGACTGTTTGTCTTGCAGGACAGGGAGGGACGTGGGAAGAGAGGAAGGGACATTTTATTTTACTAACTAAATGTTGCATTTAGCAAATCAACATATTTATATCTTACAGAAAGTAAAATAAAACAAAACAGTGACTGATTCTATTTATAGACAGCAGCTGCTGCCTTTGATTTGCAGACGGTTTAAAATCAATAATTAGTGACATCTTGCTACTTGCATTAGAAATAAAAGCAGTTTAAAAACGTGTCGTTAATTGACTCTTTGATATCGAAGTATCAGTGAAACGGCCTTGTGGTTGTTTCCAAAGCTAAAAACGGCCGTGGTCGTCTTCAGCAGCGCCGCTCGCCGAGTTCACGGTGAACTTCATCTGAAGCTTGAAAGCCGGAGTGTCGTAGTTGAGACCCGGCCTGGCCCCGCGGTTCTGGTCAACCGCAAACCTGTCCCCGATTGGTCGGGCGCGAGGTTGGAATTCAGCTCTCTGAGGTCCAAACCCCGCCTCCGCCGCCTCCTCCTCCTCCTCCCAGCCCCAGGCTCTCAGGCAAGACGGATTACCACGTGCACGCACACACATACGCGCACGCACACTCTCCTTCCCATATGAAAGTGGCTGTGGAGTTCCAGACGTATGAAGACACGGAGCAAGGAAGTGAGAGAGAGAGAGAGAGAGAGCGCAACACGAGACAAAGAGCTCTCCTGCCCTCTGTTTGTGCGAGTGGGCGAGCTTTCTCTCTCTCTGTGAGGGGGGGCTGAACCCTAAAGAGTCAATATCCCTGCAGGAGTCCGCGGGACCATGCACACACACGCACACACACACACATGCTGCAGCCGCCACAGCCTGAATGAGTGCAGAAGGAGAAACGGAGCCAGGAAGCAGGCGTGTGAGAGCGGGGGGGAGGAATCTCTGGAGTCGTCACTTGTTGCTCCTGGTTTTCCGTGTGGATTCAGGATGATATTCCCTCTGCTTTCCTCGCGGCGGTGGGATCTTCTCTGAGGTGAGCTCTGGCATTGCTGCTTCTCGCTTCTCCATCTGGCGATTCTGTGAATGGGGAAAATCGACAATTGTCCAAGCTCCTCTCTGGGATAGCTCTTTTTTTGGGGGGGGGGGGGGGGGGGGGCATGAGGTGTGGAGGGAATCTTTTCACATGCTAGGGAAGCAACGTTATCCCTCATCTGTCAGAGATGAGAGCAAAGAAAGGGCAGAATGACGCAAACTATCTTTTATATGGAGGGGATGAACCCGGGAGGGAAAAGCGGGTTGCTGAATAAATGACAAAGAATCGGAGCCCGATCCTGAAAGTGGGACAAGCAGAAGAAGAGGCATGAAAACTCAGTCCAGCTCTCCGAGCTCCTTCCTCCTCTGTGCCTCCTTTCCTTCTGTTTGTACGAGCGCCTGGGGGGGGGGGGGTGGGTGCCGTTGTGCCATGTTAATACGACATTCACGCGTAATCTGCTTTGTGCGTGTGTCCGGTGTGTCATCCCGTTTGAACACACCGTGTCAGAGGGACAAGGTGGCGTTTAACTGCTTTAGAAGCGTCTTCCCCGAGTCCTCCGCCTCTGATGGCGGCTCTCTCGCGTGTGTGAAACCTCATCGTACGTCACCGTTCCTCCACCAAACATGTGTTTACACGCTGCAGTCTGTCACCCACACAAAGGAGGACTAAATGTTAACAATTTCGAAAGTCCGAGTCGGACGTCTATGTTTGTGCTGGCGACAGGCGTTTAAGTGAATTCACTTTAAACCCATTTGTCGGGAAACCCCTTTAAATGTCCCCTCCCCTGCACACAGTTTTGAGAAGTTGATGTTTGTTGTTGTTGTCTTCTCAGTAGTAGTGCGCCGTGTCCCCGGGGCGTGGGCATTGTTGTCCTATTATTAGAGCAGGCCGAGCCGGCCGGCAGCTGTGCGGAAGGAAGTCAGGAACAGCCAGAGAAAAGGGATTACTGGGAACGCCGAGCGGGAATTATGGACCGGCTAAAAATGGCATTCCTAAGGAGGCGGAGCACCCGGAGCAGGATCAGTTTGGAACATGGAAAAAGATGCTGGAAGTGCAGCATCCAGCAGCTGCGGGACCACCAGACTAATTTGACCTTTCTTCGTGGCGTTTCCGTGTTCGCTCCATGTGTGGGTTTCCCTCGGGGTGTCCTGCTTCCTCTTGCAGGCCGGACACGTCCAGTACCGCCCTACTGGACCGGTTTGTCCGTGTCTGGACCTGGATTGACGAGGATGTGAAGTAAATATTCTCTGTGCTTGTTTGATGACGTCATCAGCACTGAGACGGGTCCCCCCCCCCCCGACGTGGCTATCGTCTCCCAGGCTCATGGAGACTGACTGGTGGTCCCAGTTTAACCAGCACCTCCCCTCCATCCTTCCGTGTCTCTGTTAGAGCCTAAAATAAAGACGAACTTCTGTCCCACGTTCTGAATTAAGTAGGAAGTAATCTGGTTAAAAGTGAGCAGTCCAGAATGGAAGATGTTGTCGAGTCTTCTGTGTGATGCCGTTATCTCTGGCGGGGGGGGGGGGGCGCTGACCAAGTGTTCTGACCAGGTGGAAGGACTTCCTTAGTGATTACTCGGTGATTGAGTGCTGCGATAAACCGCTGGCTAAAGAGATAATAGCATCCCAGTATTACTGGCGTATCTCTGCTAGCTCAGGCTCGACGCCCGTCAGCAAGTCTCTGGTGTGTATTCCAGTACACTCGATGCTCAAAGACAAACATTTATTCTAAAATTAAAAATGGTTTCATTGAGGTTTAAAGCTTGTTGTATTTTACGTCGCATCTTTTTTAATTCATCGCCATAGCTTCAAAAATGACCTTCCTCTAGCTTCCAGAACTTTTCGTGGCATCGGATCTGCCCTCGCTTCTCGTTTTCTGCCCTCGGGGTTAGTCTGCAAAACCCATACACTAATGAACATGTGTTTTGCACTAGAGCACGCTCTGTGCGTCTGCTCACATGCTCTCCGTGTGATCAGGTGGGCTGATCTGCTTTTCGTATTACATTACCTGCGTGTTTAGGCACGCCGCTGGAGCTTTTCTGCGCACGCTAACACTCGCCGTCTTACGAGGGATAAATGTAGTTAATGACATAATACTAGTATTGTCTCTCATTAATCCGGCTGTATGCGGTTCTGAACGGCTCAGTGAGGTATTTTCTCTCTTTCTACGGTGGCCCTGAAAGGCAAATTACAGCAACAAACATAAAAACAAATCAGTTGTCATGACGTCGGGGCCACCATGTGTTTTAAAGCTATGCTATGTTCATATGGAGGCAGTGAAGCCTCTCTAGGAACGTATTGAAATTTAAAAGAATGCATCAAACAACCCTGACTTTGCATCCTTCATCCAATTTAATATGATTTTAAAGTAACACTTTAGAGTTTTAACCGTTGCCACGGCAGCATCCCCAGGAATCTTTTCCTATCGACGGTTTTCCCAGCAGCTCTGACATTTTATTCTCGGGATGACTTCAGCACTGCTGTGTGTGTCTTGCAACACTCTGTAATAAGGGTATTAATTCTATTTTCCGGTAGCCTTTAGCTAATGCATGATTCATGCTGATATTAAATGCATAATTAATAGCAGATTCACCATTAACAAATGATCTAGTTTGATTTAAGTGAAAATGAGTCTTATATTAATTGTCTGTGTAGGTATAATATAGACCATGAAAAGTAAAAGTGAATCGGACTTGATTTGCTTTTTTAACTGATTTTTGAATCCATAAATGGGGTTTTCAATGTAAAAATGTAATATATTGTCCGGACCTCATTCTGGATCCGATCCAGATGTAATTCGTTTGTGAGATAGAGACCCCCGCCCTACACGACTGTGCCATATTCCATAAACATTGGTGAATAATCAACCGAGATATTGAGGAACAAATCTTGAAGCTCCATTGACTGCAATGTTAACGGAAATTTCAAAGTGATCCCGAATCCAGGATTTTTTCTGGATCATCACCAAAATATATAAATATCCATCCAGAAGATAACTCAAAAGATCTTGCTAACGGACTGCCGGCAATTACATAACCGCCATCTCGGCGGAGGTAATTAAGATGCATCCCAGTTAGTTGGTTTTCAGTGATAGAATTTGCTTTAAATAAAATGGATAAATGTTATGCATGCGTCTCTCTAATGACAGTCTGGTAATGTGGGACATGAATAGCTAAGGCAACGAGTCATGCCCACTTTCGCACTACGTGGGCTTAACGGCAGCACACACTGCCGTTGCTGCAAAGACAATTCTGGGAAGCAAATGGATCCCGTCGTACACAAAAAAACTGATGCTCTGTGAGATTGTGTGTGTCGATTCTGTGTTGTGTATATTAGGGGTGTGCGGCGGGCGTCTTGTCTTCCAGAGCCTCGTTCTGATTCACAAAGAGCCGGACCACCCATCACGTTTTCAGTGAGCCGAGAGATCACAGCGAGGGGCTGCAGGCCCGTGTCCTGCAGGGGCGCTTCGGCCCATATTTGTCATGCGTTCATTGAGATACGGTTTACTTCAGGCCTTATCGTGTGTGTGTTTTCCCTTTTCCTGATTTGTTTTTTTGTTGAGTGCCTCATCAAGTTGTCTATACGACCTGTTTCGGAATGAGTCACTGCATGGTGCCGAAGAACACTGTGTGCGTTTACATGTCCTGACACTCGTAAAAAGCAATGAAATATACGCAAAGTATCAAAAGCCACGCAGCCGCATGGGAGAACATGTATATGTTCCGCATAGGGCTGATTCCTGCACATGTTGCCAGGATAAATCTGCTTTATTAGAGCTTACTTTTGCATGATTTTTCCTTCGCACTAACCGCGTTGTTTGAGGTCTGGGAATGAAGCCACTTTGCAACAAATGGCGAGAGGCAAGACGGGACAAGAAACGGTTGGAAGCCAGCCATTGGTCTAGCCAGACTGTATGAAGCGCTTTATTCAGAGGTGGAATAGAAACGACAACGACAGGGAACAGGCATGTAGACGGTCATTATGACGGTATAGGAGATCATTTTACCATTAGCGTAACGGCTTTGTTGTCTTGCTGTGTCTGGCTTCCTCTTTGAAATGCTGTCACGCCCCTGAATTTGTATTTATTTTATTAGCGCATTATTATTATTAATATTATTATGGCTTAAAAGAATGAAAGGACCCAACATTTAACGAACACCAGTTGCTCCTAAAAAGCAAAGTTAAAACTATTCTGTTAGAAATTGGCCCAGAGCGATGACGAGTGTTTTTCTCTGGTGCTTTCAGAATTTCCTTTCAAGTCAGCCTTGACATCGATGCACTGATCAGGCTTTCATCGTAGAGCTGCAGACCGAATGGCAACCAATAAAAAAGACAAAAGCCCCATCGCTGAAACCGATCCCTGGCCGCAACTAAAAGAGTACGCTCTTGCATTCCTCCTTTTCCCACTAGGGTTGACCCCCCCCCCCCCCCCAAAAAAAACGCTTTTGAATACAAAAATTGCACTTTCTGCGTCACGCTGCTCATTCCTTTAGTTCTATTCTTCACTCCGCGCACCTTTTTTTACGCATGTGATTTATGTGGCATTGCAGAAATAGATCTCCTTGAACTTGAGATTAAAGTCACGATAAGTTGCTTCATGTCGCTATAAGCTTTCAGACGCCACAAAACAATGGCGCCCGGAGCGTTTTCAGAGAGCAGCGAAGCAGTAATGGCGGTCGAGGGGGACGGGAGGCTACTGCGGAGTTCATGCAGTAGCGCCGTAGCCTGGACAGACAAAAACATCAATGCTTTGTAGATCAAGCTGGCTAATATCGCATCGCGTCTGCTAGCAATGCTACACTCTTCAGCTTCGATGCGCTCTGCTCTTTCCATTTCAACTCTCCTTCTCTTTAGTCTTTAGCTGCAAATCAGTACACCTGCCTGCCTTTTTCAATTGCACCGTTCATGACTTTAAAGGGAAGCATTCCCGCCTCTCTGTTTGGAGTTCTTCCTCTCCCAGTGTCCTCCCATGCAGCGGGACTCACTGTGGGAATGACAGAAATCATTGTTGGCATCTAAGAAGATGGCCTGAGTCGCTGAGACAACACAGAAAACAGGAAAGGGAGGGAAGTGAACTCCACTCCCAAAGGTTCCTCTTTCCCGCCGACGTACCTCGCTTCCTGTCGCATACCTCCCCAACTCACGCTTTGACCCTTAACACACGCTCGATGAAACTTTTAGGAGAAATCCCTTGCCGTACGTACAGTTTTTGTTTCAGAAGCCGCAGCCATCCTCACAAGCACAAGCACGATGTGTCCGTGCACGTGTGTTGGAAAGCGACACGGTAGCGACTGACGTGGATTCAGAGGGCCGTCGTCAGTAGCAAGTAGAATTCACAGCAGCTTCCTGTTCTGGTGTCGGACTTCGCGTCGTGTGTATGTCTCCGTATAATGTGTGCAAATCCAGTGATTTGCCTGAGGTGCGTACGCAGCTAGCTTGTAGTTGGATACGCAGCTAAACTGAGAGCTTCTACCGTGTAAAGAATGAATCTAGAGAGATTGCTATAGGACCACTTCCTGCTTGTCCTACTTGTTAAATCCTTCCTTTCGCTTCGGGGCCGATACTCTATTCCTGCCACACACACAAAAGAAGATGCTCATTAAATATCAATGAAAAGACGTGAGGATTTGTGGAATCTAAGCTCGAAGCGTCGGGATGCATTGAAGCTTCTCTGATCACTCAAAGGATGGAGGTTATTTTAGCAAACGTCAGCCATGCTAGCAGGACTTCAAGCTAAACGGTGATGGCAGGTTGCCTAAATTCTGTCACTGCCGATTCTAGAATGCTAACATTTAGCACATTCCTGCATTAAACCCCCCCCCCCCCCCCCCTCGCCATTCTCAGCCATGTTCATCCTGCAACACGACACATGCGTGTTTTGCCCTCCCCCCATAAGATCCACTGTCATTGCTCATTTGTGCGTTCATGCGTGGTTATCTTCTCAGTCCATTGATTTGCTTTTGTGAAAACAATTAGATGGATGGATGCCGGATGTGCACATGCAAGGAAGACCTGAACAGCCAGCAAAGGTCAAAGGTCAATGGGAGAGATGTTTTACAGCAGCACTAATTTAAATCTGTGGTGACCCGTCCTTATCTACTCGGTGGGCCGATAGAATTTTTCGCATGGTCATTTAACAACTCACGCCCATTGTTCCCGAGACAATGAGGCCTCTGTGGCTGAAGGGGAAGTAGCATCCGTGACTGAGTTGCACAAATTCCAACAGGAGGAGTAATGACAACAAACGCCATGAAAGATGCGTGAGATACTTCAGTATTTATCCACGCTGTTTAATGCCGCGTCGGCGTATTTTGTTAAAACAATTTGTCCCATATTTGTGCAGATTGGTAGGAACTTGGGATTTAGCTGACAGTTGCATGTAGATTAAATAAAAACAGGATGTGATCTGTGGAGATCTCGGGCACATGTATGAAAGAGTGCAGAGCTCGTGTTCCTTGGTGGGATCGATGCGTCCTAATCTAT
This sequence comes from Brachionichthys hirsutus, assembly GCF_040956055.1. NCBI lineage: Eukaryota > Metazoa > Chordata > Actinopteri > Lophiiformes > Brachionichthyidae > Brachionichthys > Brachionichthys hirsutus. Next base: position 3,421,592 of record NC_090915.1, on the reverse strand, counting down.
CTGTCTGTTGTGACTTCATGTTAGCGTGCAGCGGCTGCAGAACACGACGGTGTGAGGTGTGTTTGTGGTCCTCGGTGTGTTTGCAACCTGGATGGATAGTGTGTGTGTGTGTGTGTGTGTGCGCCCTGCCACTTAGCGTAATTGGTGGTCGATCAATTAGTCAATGAAAATCGGACATTTTAATCAAGTAAATAAGTGATTGTTAGCTGGACTCAGACATTTACATTCCTGTTTAGTGATCCCAACATTCTCGTATATCTAATCCGTCTGTGATTGGATGAGCCGTTCCTACATCTCTTTTGCTGCATTTTAATTCAACCAACCATAACCATTCATCAGCTACTTCCATCATCATCATCATCTCCATCTTGTATTAAGCAGTATGTCGTTAATACACCTCGATGTTTGCGTGCACAGAATCTCTGTAAGAGCATCACAGCGGCGACTGCGCTTGATGTCATAATGCGTTTGAGAACAGCCTCAGCAGGGGTCTGTCTGCTCGTCTGGAGCGTCTGCATCATTAGCGGCACCTCGCTCGCTCTCGCCTCTTCCTCCCTCTCGCACTCACTTGCGCTCTTCATTCCTTTTAATCATCGTGAAAGCGAGTTCACTCCCTCTCCTCCTCCATCTTGCATGTGTGTTCGTCTCTGGCGTGGCAGGGCGACACAGGCCTCTCTGTTCTCCGTGTCTTTTGTGTACTGTTGCCTAATGAGTTTTGCTTGGGACGGGGCATTCTGCAGTTTGGCCTTTAGGTAGGGAGGGGGTGAGAGGCATAGAGGATGAAAGTATTGATAGATGGCAGCGGCATAAAATGTGGCTTTTTAGATATGGCATTCATCGAAAGCGTGTTGAAGTTGGCCGTTGATGCTCGATGGTATCGTGCTGAAAGATTTTTGAAGTTGGAGACGGTTCTGCGATCGGTTTTGTTTGTTTGTTTGTTTGTCTGCAAGACATTTCAGAATCTTGAGTGTGCGTTTTGAAAGTCTTTTGTCGACAATTAAAATGACGACAATTGATTGTAAAAAGCAATCGTGTAGAACTGGATTGAGGGCGGGATCGTAATCAGGATATGGTTCATGATCGAGATCTGGGTCATAGTCACCACATGGATAATTATCAGGATTTCAATCTTAATCAGGATCATAATCCAGATGTGGGAGGTTATGCAGGTGACATTATGTGATGACCATTAGCCGACATATTTAGTAGTCGTATAGTCCAACCCCTATTTTCCCAGTAAGACTCTAACTGTCTGTGTCGAGTATCTGTATTTGATAAGTGCCGCTTCAGCCAGACGAAGACTTCAGGCGGACTTTGATCGTGTGTCTCTCTAATCCGCCAACACTCTTCACTTTCTCTGTGATGAAGAAATGATCCCGAGAGCAGACGTGCTCCTGAGAGGGTCACGGACTCCTCTCTTCTCTCGCTGTTCCTCCTTTCTCTGCCAAATGTTTTGCGGATCAAGAATTGAGTGGATGACCCAGATAGAGTTTCGATCGTCTGTTATGTTTCTGTTATAGTGCAGTGCTGTTATCGTGTTATAAGACTCTTATGATGCATAATAACCCACATTTAATCCCGCTGTGCGTCGTATGTGTCTGAATCTGTAAAAAAAAAAAAAAGCATCCATCAACCAGTCTGGTTGGAATGCATTGTCCGTTGTATCCTACTGTGTCCTCCAGCAGGGGGCGGTATTGATAAAGCATTAATTTGCCATTGGCTCATTCTTCACTTTATATTTCATGTTGACTAGAAATGTTTCGACAATTCAGTCAGCAGTCGCACTTCCTGCCAACAGCACTCTCTCATCTACAGATTATTTTGCAAGCAGTGCTAAAATAAAGGCAGAAAATAATAATGCAGCCATCTAGCATTAATTCCTACCTTCATAAATGTCAACCTTTTGTTGCTGTAACCTTTTCAGGTGTTGCTGCGGTTGTTTGAGGCTGCAGGTGAATGGTTTTTATAATACACAAGTGGCTTATAGAAACACTTCTGAGTATAATAGGAAATAGTTCAACAGCACTAGCGGAAGTGATTTTATTTTCTAGATAATTTGAGCTGTTGATCCATTCAGAGTTTTAGCATTTAGTGCTAAAGTTTTGCGCTCAGTCCTTCTGATCAAATATTTGCTTCCTTGTTGTCTCATCCTCGAGACTCCCTTTGCTAACATCCTGCTGTGTTTCAGCTGTTTCGGTCAGTATGTGTCACTTTCTGTGAGATGCACTACAAATGTGGGAGAGTGAACCGCGTGAAATATTAATAAACCTGTCTGTCTTTTTTTTTTTTCTGGCTGTGAAAGTATTTTTCCCCCAATTTCTCCGTCAGCTGAATATTTCACCTGTACGTCCAAAAGATATTATAGAGCTTTACAAATTCAGTGTTCAGAGTGAGTTCTGGATCGCATGCTGGTCTGTTTAGTGGAAACAGAAGCCTCGGCGGTGTGTAAAAAAAAAAACCTCCCCTTCACCTGCTTGATGAATCTGTTATCAGGAGGCTGAATGTGTTGCGCAATCCTAAACAAATAATACGTAAATAATAAAAGAAAAGTATTATTTTGATATGCTTTACTCTCAGGTCTTACATTTGCCTACAAGACTTTGTAGTTGCAAACTTTTCCCACTCGAATGAACAATTAACGACGCTGGAAAAAGAATTCAGTTCATTTTTATGAGTGGAAATGTCTTGCTTTTGATGTAAAGCCTTCAACACGTGGAAAGAAACTCACAAATCGGTGTCTTTATTATGCAGCATTCGAGTAGACACTGAAATGAAGTTAAAATACAAATTGATTTACAGACCTGCGATTTCGTGTAATGTAGTTTTAAATGAAAGAAAATACGACATTAACTAAATAAATGCCTACTTGTGTTGTCCTTGTAGCTCTTTACTTTTTCCTGATCTTTTTATTGGCCTGTTAGCTGCTCATTGGTGTCTTTGTCTTTAAACCGGACTCTGCCGGTAGCAGACCCGGATCCACCGGTCTACCTGTCTGTGGGCGCCTGACCTGTCAGACAAGGACCTCATTGTAGTCGCCTAGTCCCAGAACGTCTGCTACACGAGTGGCCCGCCCTCGCGCGTGTCTCTTTTGTGTTTGTGAATTACAGTTGTTACCCTTAGCCGCGCGAGTTCAGCTGTAACCGCAGGTCCAGGTTTTAGAAGCTTCACACACTGTTTTGGCTTTTCAGAGCTCTTTTTTTGCCTCCATTTTGCAGAGGAAACAAACTTGCCTAATAATTATGCTCACCTGGATGTAGGGTGTCGATGTCCCTCATTACGCAAATACACATCGGCTGAGATCCTTAAATTGACTAAGCATTCAGCTTTATGCAGCTACTGTTATTGCCTTCAAGCAGGTGGAGCTTCTACAGAACCTCTATCCACGTATTTATGAGCGGCCTTTTAGTCATTCTATTATCCATATTGCTCCGTCCTTGTCATTAAATAGTCCCCCAGTGATTGGCTGCTGGGATTTTGCCATGAACTGTGATCCCTTTGCATTCTTCAGAGCACGTGTTGCTTGACGTTCTCAGGTTAGTTCCACCTGTTTCTGATACACATTTAAAAGTGTTGCAAAACCAGTAACGTGACTGGATCTGGAGTTGACGACAGGCGGGGGGGGGGGGGGGGGGGGGCTCGATGTTTTTTTGGTCTGGCAGGGCAAAACGAGCCAGACTTGTTTACTGCGGCAGATGTCGTCTTATCTGCCGCATCTGTAACGCGTTAGTTTTGTTGATAGAGGGAAGTAAAACATTCTGTGATGTGATCACGGACTTGTTAACTCCATTCCGCTGAAGCCCTCCTCTTTTCCCAGCAGCCTTCTGAAAAACACAACAGAGAGGGGGGTGTGCTTTGTTGGCAATAACACAAAGTTGAAGATAGGCGTCTCGGGTCTCTGTAAGTTCGTTAGAAGTCACTCCTTCACCGCTTTATTGAACCGAGGGTGGCTGACGGTCTACGGAATTCCTTTAGTCCACTCCTGCCGCTGAGAACAGGAACAGCTTTCCTGTCATTCAGGATACACGCTCACAGTATTCCGGACATCATGCCTCTGGGATCTCATTGTGGGAAACACTGAGGTGGGGGGGAGGAGTGTTCAAAGGTGGAGCAAAGAAGCCTGAGCCAGCAGGAGGGGGGACGCAAGCATCGGACAGAAGTGGATGATTGAGAGCTTTCCCAATGGCGTGGAGTTGATCGCAGCACAGCCTCAACCCCAAGTAGCTGCGAGAGGAGTCTTCAGCGAAGTTTTATCGTGCAAGGGCACCTGTTTTAGTTTGGAGTTAGAAACCACCACCATGGCCGGGGTGACCAGGAAGGGATCCGGGAGACGCTCGTACTACTACCGATTTCTGGGCAAGTCCCGACTGAAGCGTCAGCGAAGCCGGTCCCGCAGTCGCTCCAGGCCGTCTGCAAGCAAGGGTAATAAAACCTACGACTGCTAGTGAAAGTGAACCATGCAGCAATTTCTAAGCGAGACTCGAGTGATCAACTCTGTTTGTTGACCATGACAGGTCGATAATGAGTTTCAGTTGTAATCTGATTAGTGCATGTGCTGCAAGAATTCAGTTCTGCCTTTCAGCCTGTCTTTAGAACCCTTGGGTTACAATGTTCGCTCTTGTGTTTGTGCTCTTTGGAGTGAAATGACAGTTCGGCGTCACTTTTTACAGGGTGATGACACCCTCACTGTGACCTGGCAGCTCAGCGCCGAACCCGGCTCGGTTCCACTTGGTACCGGTCTGCGGGTCTTTGTTCGTGTCAACGGAGAAATGTTTTAAATAAGACATTGCTTTTCTGCAAAGCAAAACTACATTTGTGTCGGCCTCCTCTGCCCTGTACCTGCTGCTGGAGGCGGCGTTTGAGCTGCCAGGTTACCGTGACAACTCTACCCTCGAGGCTTAGCTCCCGCCACGCGACTGAAGCGAGAAGAAGTACGCTTTCTTTCCTATCTTCTACCTGTTGAATGAAGTCCAACTAAACTTTGCAAACAAACACGCCAGTCAAGGTGCCCTGTTGCTCTGTCGCCATGGCTATGATGCAAGCATTGCAGACAGAACCTGAAAGAGAAAGAGTCGATTGTCTTCTCAGATCCAGTCGTGGCAGTGGGATAAACAGAGATGTCTGGTCTGCATGTCTCGCTTCGGTTCTCCAGCTGATGAAAGAGCAGCTCTCTGTCATTCGGTTCTCAGAAGAACGCACACATGCTGCCTTGATCTTTGCGGCTAAGTGCGAGCTATCCTCTCAGAAAACTTCACACACTTCGTAACAACACAGCGACACACACACAGACATTGAGGTCGGTCCACAACGAAGCAGACGACCATTAGGCAGACGAGACGCACCCTTTGATTTCTGTAGTCGTAGTAACGAACGTGTTGAGCGATGCTTTGGATGCAACGACCTCAAATTGATAACTACCATCGTATATCAAGAGGGTGAATCGCCGGGATTAGCTTTGCCGATCATTTGTCCTCGTCTCCATTTACTTATCGACGAGTTATTGAATGTCTTTGAAGTCAGATCATGGCTAGTTCTATTCTTACATGCTGAAATTAAAGTTTCATATTCCGGCGTCGTGCGAGTCATCCGGTTCCCTTTAATCAATATTGTTAAATTAACGGCGGGAATCACTCGTAAGTGATGAATCTCCTGAGGATGGTTATACAACCGTGCAGTTCCCCTTAGCTCTACAGAGCTTCTTTTATCTCGTGGTTCTACTTTCATGGCCTGTAGCTCTACCGAGTTCTGGCCGACTCTCCTCTCACGAGTCTGGCTTCCGGCTGCAAGCGGCAGTCTTCACCCACGCCACAAATATTTATTTCAAAGATTAGCGGAGAGTGAACCCTAACCCTAAAGCACACGTTTGTTCACGCCACAACAATGAATTGATTTGTGTCTTAACCTTGAGGAAGTCGCCGCAGCCTATTTCAATGCACACATTGTGACCGGCACAGATTGGGTGATGAGCTCATGTGTTTTTGGTTCCTCAGCATGTTGTTGTGTCATCATTATCAGTTGATGGAAAGTCTTCTATCAGCTTGCTTCATGCTGGCGTCAGTGTTTCCCCCTTTTTTTTCCCCCCGAGTTGCCGACATTTATGTTCAAAATCTGTTTGCGTCTTTTATGCCTCTTGTTGCAAATTTGTTCCGACTGGTTCTGTGAATGGAAGCCAAATGGAACCAAAATATCACTTCGCTTTTCTCTTCAGGTCTTTTTGCTAAGCTATGCTAACCATTCCCGAGCTCCAGTTTTATAGCATGTGGGCAGAGTTTTATTGATCTTCTCCTTTAATTTTCCGACAGAAGGTGAATCTTCGCTTTATCCCGCCCCCCCAAAAAAAACTCCTTCAAAGTTGCGGCGCTTTGCAGCTGTACATATCTGATTGATAAAACATCAAAATGAAATGTTGGAGGTTGAGGCTGCTGCACAAGTCGGGTCCTGTCTGGGTCCTTGTGGATCTCAATATCAGAAAAGGTGGGCTTTTACAGCACAGCAAGAAAAACAAGGAAAACCTTACGGGAAGGGGGAAGGAAAAACGGGAAGCTAGAAAATAAAAGGTGATACCAGAGAAAGACGAATGCAGAGCAGAGTCTGACTGTATCAGTAAGAGCATTAATCACACACTAGAACAGTGTGTGTTTATGTGTGTGTGTGTGTGTGTGTGTGTGCTGGGAAGTGAGGACTCGAGAAAGGCTGATGAATGGAAACCTGGCGAAGCAACACAGTCGGATCATAATGACTCAGTTTCCTGTGTCCTAAGACGTTTTATGCATAAACACAGGACAGGTAGAAACAAGATTTTTTAAAAATAATGTGTCTCATAGTGAAATAATATTAACACGAAACCTCGCGGAGAGTTGAGTCAGTTTTCCTTATGAGGCCTTTGATATTTTTTGCCGTTTGTGACTGCGCCGCCCGCTGAGATTAAGGTAATTCTGCTTGTTAAACAAATGCTTCACTAATCAACCCGAGCAGCCTCCATCTTTGATCGTTTCACCTTAATTTGCACTGCACACGGCTACATCGAGGGACAGGAGATTATACGAGATGAATGCGTCCCAGTCAGCTAAAGACAAAAGTGCTTCCATCGGTTCTGTATTGTAGAGAGAAGTTTACCTCTGAGATTACATTATAGGAAGCATATATATGAGACACGGAGCAGGGGGACAGTTCATGTTTCACTAGAGCTGTGACTCTACGCATCATCCGAATGCTTAACCCAGGATTACTCCTTGATCTTAGTCTCATCCCCGAAGCCAGTCCTGGAACGCCATCGATCCTCGGCCTGGTGGATCGCGGATGCACGACAGATGACGTGATACTTCTGAGCGCTCCTGGAGAGTCCAATAACAGCGGGACGGGTGTGCCGGTTGATCCCCTCTGATCCTCTCTAATCTGTGGATATCAACTCGGATTGCAAACCAGAGCCGGGGGGGGACACTTTAGCCGTGCGACAGTTGAACTGAATGTGCGACTCGTAGCATCTGCAAGCGGAGCAGATATTTTCACACGCTGACGTCAAGGTTGGAAGGTCAGACCCAACATTTAGCCAGCTGTCATTTACGCTGCCTCTGTTTGCAAAGCATTCTGGGATTGTTCTGCCATCCTTTGTAGAAGCAGCAGGACGCACTCCCACGCACAGGAACGCAGGAAGCGGCTTTGGCTTTGCTTCGTGGTCGCTGCCGTTGTCTTCTGGACAATAAAAAGAAAATAATAGAGCAGCTTTTAAGAACTGCTGCCCTTGAAAACGGATCTTGATGATCAGGCGTGTGTGACACTTGACACGGGGTGTTTGCGTCTCGGTGCCGTTGAAGCCGGTAGGATCTCTGGCAGGAGCAGAAACGCTGCTGCTGCTTCGCCCTCTGCACAAACACAAACTTCCTCAATCCGCAGCCCACTCTTCCTCTCTGCCAGCTCCTCCGCCACTTCTTCTCTCCTCTGCCTTTCCAACAACACTGCAGACAAAGGCAAGCGTGAGCCAAACTAACCGTGATGCAGAGCCCCTCTCTCTCTCTCTCTCTCTCGCTTAGTCCAGTGGGGATTTTGACGGGAAACGGTGTTGTTCGAGCGGGGGGGGGGGCACTGCTGCTCCCAGAATCTGCTTATCTCTTCACCAATGTAAAGAACCCCGATGTGCATTTAGGCTCTGTCTCGGTTGGTTTGAAATGTAGGCGGGGGCGGGGGGGGGAGGATTCTTCTTTTTTTTTTTAAAGGAAAGTAAGCGCCAGTGATCGTCGAGGCCCTTTTTGTCCAGTCTCTCCAAGGAGACGGACAAGCACGTCTTTATCAAACCGTCGACAAATACAGCATCTCAGAGGTCAAAAGTCCAGCAGTGTCCTTACGATCCAGTGTTAACAGGGGGGGGGTCCCTTCTGGCTCTTAAACTCCAGCATGCTTTTACACTAAGCCATAAAGCCATTCAAACACGCGTCGGGTTACAGGGCCGTCCACCGTGACCTCCATCACGTCGTCCACCTTCCAGCCGAGGGTCCGATATCCCTGTTAACAAAAGAAAAAAAAGAAAATGAAGAAGCTCTTTCTTGCAGATGCTCTTTGATTGGTTTTCGCAGTTTTTATTCCATAGACAGATTCTTTTTTTTTTAACGCCATTATCAGCTGTCAAGACAACTTCTAGCTGTCTTCTATTAGAGGGCGAAAGCAGAAAAGAGACATATTTTTTGAAGGAGGGAGGGCGATAGTCCTCCAGGTAGAGAGAACACAGTAAACACAGCTTGACAGCTTGTGTGTGTGTGTGTCTGTGTTTTGCACGTTTCACCGGCCCACAGACGACGTGCGTGTGCGTTTGATTCGCCTCTCCCTTCCCCTCCTGTCATAACGTGAATAATGCTGCACCGCTGCGGAGCCTCTTTTTCAGACTTCAGGAATCCTGCATTATTCTCCTTCTTTGTTCAAGTGCACATTGTTAAACGTGCGGCGGGTAATTTTTTGTCTCTCAGATGTTCTTCTCATTTGTATTAGCTGCTAAATGCTAAACACAAAACTCATGACCCTGGAAACGTTACAAAACATGTTTGTGCTCATCGTAGTTACTGACTAAACATTCTAATGCAGCGTGTACAATTAAATTCATTTGTATACGTTCAGTGCTGTGTGATATATATATATATTATATAATTGTGTAATATGCAACAGCGTAATTATGGAAGAAACGCCTTCAGTGGCAAAAGAAGCAAAACTGCTTTTGTTCATGTGCAAAGGATCAACAACAAAAGCTCTGCGTCTGCAAAGGAATTATTAGTGTAAGATCAGCAGTACGGTGTAGATACTGACTGTTGTGTTCATGTTGCTATCAGTTGTAGGCAGATTAAATTCCCTGTGCAACAACAACAACAACAACTTGCTTACAACAACCTCTCTGCGTTTCCTCTTTCATCACGGAGCCCCCGAGCTCAGCCAGCTCCTCCAGCGATAAAGCAACACAAAGCCCATCACTCCAGGCGAAGTGAAAAAAAGGAACAATTTGTGTGGGGAAAGTTGACTAGTATTAGTATATTAGTGCAGTACTTCTGCGCGGCCAACACAAGTCCTTCTGCAAATCGTTTTTCGTGTTCAGTCCAGCCGACGGTGTTGGTGGCACGTAGCATGGCTGCACAATTCAGGCATTCATCCTGTTGGTCTCGCCGCATTTGAGAACATTGACGATCGCAGATAGTTTGCAGATACAGTCAAGAACATTCAGAAGACGGGAGCCTCTATCGGAGGCCCGCAGAGGGAGGAAGGTGGATCGGCAAAGGGGAAACGGCGATTTTATGATCAAATCCAGCAAGAGAAGATAATAAAGATGGGAATGAAATCATATTCAGGGAATCGGCTTCAGAGGCTGGTATAATAAATAGAGCACAAGGCCTCCAGACAGTTAAAAGGTACCTCACCTTTAGGCACAGCTGTCTGTGTAAACGCCGACCCTGTCTCTGACCTTAAAACTAGAGCCTTGAACTCTAGATACGATGTGAGCAAACATCCACCTTCGCATATACCCAAACGTCCTGATCCACAGCTGTTCAGCAGACCCGTCTAAACAGGAAGCTTTAACAATGTGGAACCCAGCTACCCACATGTAGTACAAAAGAGCCCTTTGATATTTTACTTTAGTGTTTTAATTGAAGTTTCATTGAGAGCAAATGTCTTTGAGATGCGTTTAAGGGGTTGGATTCAGACGCAGGCGTGTCTGCCTGTAATTTTCCATGTGTTTGTGGAGATGCTTTACATGCAGATGGTGAAAACGTGTGGACGTGCAATTCGTTCACAACAAAGCGATTTGTGCATGCGAGCGTCTGTGTAGAAACGTGATGGAGTCAGGATTAACGCTGGACCAAAGTTCTGATCAGATAACAAAAGTCACAAAAAACTAATTCTGAATTGTTGGACAATTACAATGTCAAAGAATGAAGAATGGTTTTTACTGGTGAAGCAACCATCGGGATGGGACGGGACTAGTTCTTGGGATGTGTTCCGGCACGAATCCACAGACATTTTAACACATTTTTGAATCAAACTTAACTCTCAAAATCGTATGACTTGGCTTCATCTTGGATTTGACTGATGTGAGGCTGGAATTACTTGAATTCACTTGAAAATAGAATCACCTGAGCCTCATATTTTGACATTTAAAAAATAAAAAAAAGCAATTGATAGTCCATATTTCATTGTAACCCATCAGGAGCTCTTTAATAAGTTCTTGTATTTCAGTTTGACTTTCATTTTGCCTTTTTGACTTGACAAAGAAACTGATGGATTTGGGACCCGCTCTCGCCAGTCCCCTCCTGACTCCCTCTATCCGTGTTTTCCGCTCACAGAGGAATGTTGAAATTGCTAATACATGGCCTTTTAAGCCACCTGTAGAATAAAAAAACTAAGACAGGATTAACATGTCTCTGAGGCTTGGTTTGAAACCAAATCCTCGCGACCTCCACAGAACAATGAACGCCTGCTCAGAGAATCCTAACGGGTTTGCTGTAACTACAGATGACGCCCGAGCATGCTGTGCGTCTTCCTCTGCTCCTTTGTTGATGCCGGCTGCGTCGACATTAATGCCACGCTCGGGAGTCGCGTTGGTCGGCGGGGGGTGTGAGCTAAGGGAGGACCGGCTATTCCTCCATTAGCTCTTCAATTACAGCGCGTGCTAATTCAGTCAAACGACCGGTTAAACATCAGACAGCTAATTCTGCACAGCTCAGCTTGACGAGCTAATAGAATAGTAGAACCAACAAACACTGCAAAGTCAAGTGTGTGTGTGCGTGCATTTCATTTGGCTTATTAGAGATGATTTATATGCAAATATCGTGTTAGGCGCAACAAGTTTAATATCATTGCAGTGTTTGATCCCTCCATTCATTCCAGTAGCCTGAGTTTAATATGCAGAGACTGAAGAATTAAGCGCATTGAAAATTATATTAAGTGATCTCCAGTTCTAAATAATTGTTTCATATCTGTGAGGTGCTACGTATGTTAATCGGGGTTATTCATAACAATGAATAACTTGGAGTGGAGCCATGTTCCGTATCAAATCTGATGATTACATGAGCATCCAGCAGGGCGAGTTCTCCTATTACAACTTAAACCATATATTTAAGATGTTTTTTAGCGCTAGGTCTGTCACAGTTAGAAACATTAGCCAGCCAACCATTGTTTTATACAGTCCTGCCTTCTTCCATCCATTTTATCCTCATATTAATAATGAATGAAGTGGCAGTCGACCTACAAGTATTTGAAAAATACCTGAAAATAAAGCTAGAATTGGACGTTTCTGTCGTTCTCACGTTGATGTAGATTGCTCGGATCGTCTGTGATGGCTGCAGTTACGATTCTCTCTGACAAATCCCTGCTCTGTTGCGTTTTCGCGCCACCGTCTCGTTTCATCTCAACAACAACAACAAATATTTAATTTCTCCAACTTCAAGCGGTGGGTGCCTGCCGCAACAGTTGACGAAGGAAAACCAGTGAAGACCAACTAGAAAGACGAGCAGCGGAAAGATTACATTTTGTATTAAAGTGTGAAAGAGGATTTTCCAGCTTATTAGCCACACATTAAATCTTAATTTGATTAATATCAGTTGAAGAGTCATAGATGTTATTACATAAAGAGTCAGGTCTGTCTGGCCTACTAAAGCGTATCTCCCGGGGGATTTTATCTGGTGTACACCAGATCATCTGCGGCTCATAACTTAGCTAGCATGTCGCGAGCATGTTCTGTAGCAGATGTGGCTAGCTGCAAGTCTGTTGAGACTTGTGAGATCCGCATCCTTCACATTCCTTCCCGACGTGTCCAGATCCGACCCTCCGCTCACGTGCGCGGTTTGTCTTTCTGCAGCAACCTGATGCTGCGTGTCCACAATAAGAGAAAAGAGCCAACACGCACACGGCGCAAAGAGATAAAAGATAAGGTCGGTGAACAGGGAAAGGGTTATAGGGAAATCAGGAATGGAACACACAACAAGTGTCTCATTGTTCCATTCCCTGGGCGGTTAATGTACAGTGACGAGTGTTAACGTCATACACACCTGTGTTTGCGTGTTCTCACGCTAAAGGTGCCTTTGATCTGTACTGCTTGTGCTGATTTTGAATGCTTTAAACGTTGGTTAAATACGGTTTGTTCTGCATCAAACCAAGGTCAGCGTGTTACTCCTGAAAACACAAGACCTACCACCCTGAGCAGTTTTTATGCTAAGCTAAGCTAATTGTCAGCGGTTGTATTTCCCGCGCTACTCGTCAAACACAATTTCACATATTGCGGGTCTCCCTCTGTTTCCAGAGTCGCCTCCAGAGAGGACGGGGCGGAGACGCAGCGTGCCAGGCAACTCCTTGGACAAGACCACGCCGGCCATGGAAGCGACGCCCGCCGCCGCCACGCCTTTCAGAGTCACCGTGAGTACTGTGAGTTCGTTTTACACGTCATGTCAATGTGGTGTGCCACCTGGCTGTGTCTCTGGCTTCTCCCTGGTTTTGTCTTAGAGGCCTGGTCTGGTGTTCAGATACACACACTACTTGAGGATTTTAAACATACATTATGCAAATCGCCCACAGAAGCAACCTACTCATTCGCTCAAAGAAATATTGCCTCTCCTCTGTATCCGCCACACGCAGAGCAATCTCTTGTCTGTCATCGCACTCTAATTAAAATCTTGTATGCATTCTGCCATGTTTAATTCAATAGATAAACATCCAGTTAATGAAGCAAAGGTCCTCACCATGACTCATCAATTTAAAGCTAATTAGCAATTAGCTAGGCATATTTCCACGGATAAATAATGAGCGTGAGCCTGGCGACCTGGAGCTGAACTGTCAACACCGGATACCAGGGAAACGGAAGCTGCCATCTTCACGCTAACTTCCAGCCTGACTGGGCAAGATGAACGCGAGGAGACATTCTGTTTTTCTTCCTTTCTCCAAATAAGAATTGTTCTTTCTTGTCATTTGTTTCAGATTTGCTCCTGAACGTTCTTTTTTTTTTTTTGTCACCTCCGCAAAAAGTTGAGAAAGCATCTAAGCCTGCAGTAAATAAATAAAGTATAAGGAGGCTGCACCCTCTGGTGTTGGACCACCTGCAGAGTGACAATAAAGGAGTTGCACATTTAAAATTACCACAGCTTGATGACTTGAGAGATCGCCAAAGTCTCATCCGCTCATATAAAAAAGAAAGATGCAAATGTTGTTCCGGCAGATTCTGAAATCTTACCTGCTGTGTGTTTGTTCTTTTTCTGGTCTGGCTGTTTGTCTTTTCCTATTTTAGACAGATTTTTTTTTAGACAGAATAGGAATTGAGCCACTGAGAATTTAATCAGTGAGTCGATTTAGAGAGATTTAAAATAGAAGAAAGAGAATAAAATGCTTTTAGAAGGCAGATAAGGTCAGATGGGGGGGGGGGGCTAAATGTTGATTGTCGCTTCAGAAGCTCCTTGTACTCGCTGGTAGAGACGAGGAGAAGAAGAAGAATGCTGCAGCAAAGTCACCCAGGCTACATCCACGACCACTTCCTTCTTTTCATCCTGCTGCCACCTGCTGGCTTGTAATTGTAATGTTCTCCACTTTGCCATCAGGTTTTGATGGCTACAAATAAGATTTATCTTTGGTGGATCAATGACAGATCAGATTCTAGTAGATGAAACCGTAAACCTACTGTGGAGGGAGACAATTTGATATACAGCAAATACAAACAGGAACACATGCAGGCGAGAGATCATATCCTCTCTTGCGTCTCCACCACTTTTAGCAATGACAAACCGCCTCTCGCTTTTCTCCCTCCAGTGAAAAGAGAGTTGCGGTGACATCTAAAGCACTCCTCCTAGGCCTTGAGCTAAATCTGTCACAATATTTTTCTCTCATGTTCTTAGCAGAGATGAGACTCCATGTCTGCGCACACAAACGCGGCTGCTCTTCTCCCAGCGCAAAGCTCCAAAACAATCTCTAACCAACAAGGAAAATAAAACCTTGCCGAAGCCTGATCTTTTTTCCCACAGCCAATCAGGAATCGAATAGAATTTTGCACATCTTAAATGGAAAACGTGCAACTTGGTAGCCGTTTGTACTTTAAAAGGCTTGTTTTTCCTGCTTTTAAAACAGTTAAAGTGTCTCGTCCGACTTGATTGTGCTAAATGGCTTTCTTTTTTCTCAATTGTGACTTAAGTCCTGATCCGATCTCTCTCCGACTCCCTCCAGATAAAAGCCTGGGGTCTTATTTGGACAGACGTGTCTCTCATTTTCATCAAATTATGCTAGAAGGGGGGTGGGGGTGGGGACAAGACGAGTTGAAGTGGAAGGCTGGGAACACCCTGCTGATTGTCCCAGCCCCTGATTCTATCGCACCCTATTAGGAAACCTGGAATTGCAGAGCAAAGGGAATCAACTAAACACGTTGCATTTACTTAGATTTTGTGAAAAGAGTGAACTTGGACAAGAAAACAAAGTGATAAAATGGACCTGTCCTTTTAGACCTGATTTAATTGGCTTGGACAGGCTGAGATTACAATCAGGCATGCTGGTTTATTATGCAATCTCACACACACAATGTATATTTTTATTGTTATCGAGGTAACGGAGACAAACACGTTTTCCACAACCGTCACATCCCCTCTCAGAGCCGCAGCGGTTCAGTACCAGAGACCCTCGCCCCATGGAGGATGCACGGATCCCAGTTTTTCCATCCCCGTCCTCCTGCTAATTAGCTGTCACCCATAGGAATGTGGCGTAATTGGAGCTCATTGAGAGATAGCCACGCCAACATGCGAGGATGTAATTCCCTCTGTCAGGTTGCTCTGACTGTAATAGCCTTATCATGTATCTGTCTGCGAGGCCAGCGAGGCCAAATCGTATTTCTGCCCTGGCAAACATTAATTAATGGAGAGATGTCGCCCTCGTTCACATCCTCTATCCAATCGTTTGCTGTTCCTTCATGCACTGAGCATTATGGGCATTTTCCCCAGCATGTGTAGAGGGGAACGGTTTTCTTTTCCTCACATGCCATCGACGTTCGCCGGTGCCCGGTTGGAGAGATCAAGCTTTTTTTGCATGCGTTCTTTTTCAGTCGTCAGTTGACATTAACAATTGGTGCCGCGTGGAAATACAAACTAGAGCTGATCAGAACACAAACCGGTCGTTTAATTCGGTCCGATGCTGACGCTGAAGCTCTCCTGGGTCCTGATGGTTTTTTTTGCAAACTTGTCACTCACTCGCTCTGCTTTTCTTCTCACTGCTCCTCCGTGTCGTTTCTATCAACCCATGCTCTGCGTCCTCCGCATTGCACTCGACTGTTCCATTTATTTATTGCTGCCATTCTCCACATATTTTAACCAATCTCGCCCTATTTCCATGCTCTCTCTTTAATTGGAGTATCTCTACCTCCCCTCCTGCATAACCTGCATTTTTGAAAAACCTTTTCCTCTCAATCGGCTCCTCGGAGCCGGCGCTGACGGCAATTTAAATGCTGATATATTTTTTGCAGTGCTCCCGGAGTGTGCTTTGCCTCCTCTGGGGTATAATCGGATGTTAATGTAGCCATCAGTCATCCTTACTGACTGTTCCTCTCTGCCGACCTTTAGCTTGGATGAAATCTCTTCTAGAGCTTTGACAGGCAGAATCTTAATGTCACATTCCTGCAGCAGAACAAGTCGCCCCAACGGAATTGCAGAATCTATAGGTTTGTCCCAGTCTCTGTGTCTCTGTTGTCAGTCCGCCCAACCGTTTCACCTGCAGGGACACGTCATGCTGGCGTTCTCAAACGCCACGTGGTTGAAGGAGGCCGATCGCAGATGCTAAATATAATCAGAGAAAACGATATTCCTCCTGCTCAGTCTGACTCGCGTTTGTCATTGTTTGAACTGGGGCTTAATGTGCCCACACACTCGCATACGCATGCACGTGGAGTGCACATTGGATTCATGCAGTAAATATTGACGACAGGAAGTGATGCGACATCTGATCGTGACCGATGATAAATGATTTTCGAACCCAAAACCCTAGCAACTTAATTTTTTTTAAATTAAAAAACATCTGGTCAAAGTGAATGTACTCAGATGAACCCATATGCTACACTTGAGACTTCATTACCCAAAATGCAACTCTGTAGCATTTTTTCACAAGGCTGTCCTCTGTCTGGAAAAGCTTTATAACTATGTTCAGGTTTGTAATCATCACTTGGTGTAATAAATTCGTTTTCCCATGTCGCCCGATTGAATCGGTTTTAACTTTTATTTCAGATCATTCTTTTTCAGTCTGTACATGATACTTGAAACCAAAAAACAAAATTCTGTGAGATAGTTGAGCTGAATCGCTAATGAGAATTGTTTGCCCTCGGGAATCTTATCGTCTTCATGCGACAGGAAGCCGTTATTAATGGTTCCACATCTCCAGTAACAGGATTCTTTCTTTCAACAGCACATCTGTAACATGCTGGAAAGGCACATGCAGATTCCAGATTTTTTTCCTTGTTGACCCTTTAAAATGTGGAACAATAATGTATTTGGCTGTTTTTCCAGGGCCCGTGAGTCCCCCCAATTATGTGCAAACGGATGTGTTTCCTGCACAACATTGACGTCCAGCCAAATCCCAAAGGCTCCAATATCATCAGAACAATTTGATGCCAGGATCCCAACATGGATTTCTGAACCGACTGAACCGAGACGCCGCCATGATGGCTGCACTTTTAAATATGACATTTGTTATGAGTCTTTGTTCGCAGCCCAAAGTGCTTTTGTTAATGACGTTCATCAGGATGCTGCAGCTCCTCTGTGATCAGCTGGCATGCTGTCTGGAAGTCGCTCACTAATTATGATCCTTACGCCTCCTTTGCCCGAGGCTACCTATCCGCAGCAGGTGGTAATTATACAGGTGTCTTAATGGCCTGACTGGGAGGGAAGGAGGTGTTTTCAACGTGTCTGAGAATGGTATGAAGGTCGAAGGCACCGTGGGTGTATCTCAGAGGTTACAAGTTACTGCCTTCCTAAAAAAATAATCCGAGTCAGCTTTTATGTTGTGTGATGAGAACCTGAACCGAGTTATATACTTTCCCACCGCACACCGGCTCACTCTTAAGTTCCATCTCGTTCACTCTGCCGCCCTCATCTCCTTTGCACGCCCTCTTTATCATTATTTTCGACATCCTCTCATTTTCCGATTCCTCTTCACCGCAGCGGAATAAAAATAAAAAAAATCCAAAGAAGAGAAATGCATTTCTTTTCTTTTTTTGTCCCTTAAAACTTGCCTTCCATATTTGTACCACATCTCACTTGTTAGTATTCTCTCGTCCTTAATGCCAGCCAACAGTTGCCATGGAGATGGCAAGGTGCTTGAGGGGGGGGTGTGTGTGCGTGTGACTGTGATGTTAGAAGTGAACACACAACAGGCTGAGACAAAAGGAGAACTGAGAGCACTAATAAAGCGATGTGTGTATGTTTGCATTCTTATTATGTCCCGGGTGATTGTGTCTGTCCTGTTTGGGAATCTGGGAAGGCTTTGGTAGTTTTTGTACTTCTGTATTCAGGGAATATTTCGTGTTTGACCTTGTGTTCGCGTCTATCGTCTGCAAACACTCCCCTCACTCTGATAAGATCTTTACTCATTTATTACCCGTTAACTATTCATGACATTCCACTGTGGAGAATTTAGGATCTGGAATTGTCATTTTCAATATTAATATGTTCTGTCCCGTGGCCCGGGTTCAACTCGGGAGATCGACACCTTCCTCCCAAACCTGCGTTTGACGGCTTTATCGACTTGTGTGTCTCCGCCAGGGCTTTCTCAGTCGGCGGCTGAAGGGCTCGATAAAACGCACCAAGAGTCAACCCAAGCTCGACCGCAACTCCAGCTTCAGGCACATCCTTCCCGGCTTCAGGAGCGTCGACAACGACAGGTAGGATGTTGTCGGTTGCGTCTGTGCTGATGTTTATCTGTGTCTGCTCACGGTTGGTTATTCAGGTTTCTGCTGACAGTTTTGCATTGTGTTGTCAGTGCATTATGAAAAACAGTCCCGAGTGTCCAGCCTGTCACTTCTAATAGTTCCAAGTCTTTTCTCACGGTTATCCGTGATGCTGAATCTCCATTCCTGCATTGTTGGCCGCAGCATTTTGTTTTTGTTTTTGTGGTGCTGCAAAGACTGTGCTTTTGCTGAAACATGACTTTATTTGGCCACAGAAGAACAATTGAAGCTTCAGTATTCAACATGGAAAGAAAGCCGAATCATTGAAGACAGAAAGAGTCTTTTATTTTATATGGTGACATATTGATTCAGAGTAAATTAGTCTTCAGTCCACAGCGCTGCCCATTTGAACATATTTCGCTTTAGGCTGTCATAATTACCCGTCGTAATTTCCTCAGAAACTCTGGTATTTGGCCAGAATTTGCCCTCCCGTCACGTCGGTTAGGGTTCCAGACCAGGCTGGATTTATCTACGCTCATACTTTATTTGTGTGCGTGTTCCTGAGTAACTATCGCCTATCTTTACTGCATCTGGAAAAATTCCAAGGTGTCCATATGTGGATTTTAATGACTAGGAGGCTGTTTTTGAAGGGACATCCCCAGCCTCTGGGTTTAAATAACTGTCGCTGTCATGAGGCCACATGAGACTATTCCTCTAGCGTATCCAGACCAGTAAGATCATGCCCGGGTATTATGGTTAGTATCTCTGAAAAGCCTTCTGTGGACGAGTGTTTAGAATTAGCATGTGTGCTAAACTCTGTGTAACACAGTTCTATCCATAAATCTATATCTTGGCAAGAATCCAAATGCTCGTCTTCATCAAGAAGAAGAAGAGGATGACAATCTGCTGCTCTCACACTTCAAGGACATTAAACGTGCGAGCGGCGTCTACAGTAGCACATGCGCGGCGTGCGTGTTTGTGTGACAAATAGTGAGGACAAGTGTGAGAAATACACTGAGGAGTCCCCATCAGCCTGGGAGCTGCCTCCCCACGGGGGCAGAAATCACTGCAGGAGAAGCTTGGGAACTGGCATAGAAGAGGAAGGAAATGATGAGGAGGTAGGAGGGAGGAATGCTGTACCCTCAAAACTCACTGGTGAGCAGATATGCAGGCTTGAATATGAGTGTAGCATCTTTAGCATCACGTAGTAGCTTTATGCTGTTCATCAAACATGATCCCTCACATTTGTAGAACATATTCCCAAATTACATTTGACAGAAAAGTATTTTCTTGTGTGTGTGTGTGTGTGTGTGTGTGTTGTGTGTGTGTTTGCTACGGTGTAATTGCGAGGCTTCGTTGCCCGCGGCAACCTGCAGATGAGGAGCAGCTGGACTTTGGAAATGAAATATTCATCTGTGTTAATCAGGCGTAGGACTCCTCGCTGAACACTTCCGCCCTGAGCCAAGCGGAAAACCGACGGCGTGCACGCAGGAAGAAACGGTTCTCTTTTCTGTCTTCCTGATGACGGATCTGTTCGGTATGCGTCGTGTTGCCCCGACGTGCGCTTCGTGTTTTACTTGTGTTTAGATTATCTAACCCTCACTCGGCTCTGCTCCATCACCTGACCCACTCTGGCCTTGCTTTAGCCCCCGTAGCAACACTCATGAATAACATAGAGGTTAATCTTAAGCGACGACGCCTGAGGTTGGGCAGCGCCGGCGTGCGGGGTGGATTCACCTCACACTTTTCCCATTAAGCAAATGGGAGATATTATTCTAGTGATGGAAACGAATTCATTACCTGAGGTAGAAACCTGCCATTGCTCCTCCTATGAAAGAGATTAAAAAAAAAAAAGGTTTTAGCTTAAATGTTTTGAACCAAGCTGAAGAATTAAAGTTGTGAAGGTTCCCTTTGGAGTTTTTAAGCACAAGCAGCACTTTGGGCACGTTTTGTGCCAACAAATAGAATACTGCAAAGAATGGAGCGCTTAAAATACTTTGAATGCCGTTTGGAAAAAGGTGCATTCAGCAACTTTGTCACATTATGCAACGGTTTTGTAGATAAATACTGCACGTGGACATTGTGTGTTTGCAAGAAGCAGATGGCATTTAATTAAAAAATATGCTGTAATTTGATCCTGCAAAAGGACGCTTTACTGGTATGTTGGAAATTAAATGTGCTGCTATTTTAAGTTGGCATCAGATCTGACGCCATACTGGTTCTTCAACATACAAGCGCTTATTTTTAAAGTATATTGGTGCAACAGACTGATTGTGATTATGTGCTTGTCATTTTCTGCCTGCCTGTCTGCTTGCATATCTGTGTGTGTGTGTGTGTTTGGGTAGCTGCAGTTCTTAGCACAGTGGGCACAAGTGACTTGTGTTTTTTTTTATGGCGACTGCATCTGTTAAACAGCAGGAAGGTTTTCTCGGGCATGACTCACAGCTCTTAACATTATCAAGTGGGCAAACGAGCTAGAAATATCTGATTCATTTTTCTGTCTGCCATCTTGATCAGCACATGGTTCAATTCCATTTAAGCCCTGTGACACACGTGCCAACGTTTCACCGAAATTCTGTGTTTTTTTTATATCAATTTCACATTGATATTCACATTGTTCAATTTGGAATTTTATTGAATCTCACTTTAAAATAAAAAAAGCATTTATTTCTCCCTGTCTTTGAATGTATCAAAAGTTAGGACGGCTACCTGTAACAGGATTCGAAAGCCCTGATGCATCCCCCCCCCCATAAAGTCGTCCCAATGGGTACCATGGTAATTGTTGTAGGTTAGGATATAAGGGTGAGGAAAATGGAAAGAGAGGAGCGAAGTGAGGGAATAAGAGACATCCATCCGTAAATCCAATAAAGTGATGCCATTTAGAGTTATTAAATTCAGTAAACATTCCCCCGGAGCTTTGACTGTAATATCTAACCGCTCTCTATTGCTCCCTCCTTCCCCCCTCCCTGACATTCAACTTTTTTTCCCTTCCTGCATCCCAACACATATCTAAACCCATCATGTTAAATACCCCAGCCTCTGTTCCCATATTTGACCTCTCCTCGAGCTCTGATGCATCTCTTCCTCTGCAGCCGGGGACAGAAGCATTTCATCTCTCCCTGACTGAGCAACATTGAAGGTGCATTAAATCAGAACCGATGGTGACAAATGCTTTGCTGTCGTTTGTCACCTTTACGTCTTCTTCTGCCACGTATCCTCACTTCCAAAGATGTAATCTGTAATGGATGTACCAATAATCAATTGCCTGGATGCAGATTATTTGCCAATAGGATGGAGAAAACAAAATGTTGCTTGTTGCAGCGGTATAATGAGTCAGAAGAAGAGCTCATCTTTCTCGCCCTGGCGTCCTTCCTCTCTCGCGGTCTCATTTGCAATGCATCAGCATGATTTGGCGTAGATGGAAAAAGAGCTCTCGGGGTAATAATGTGTTGAACAGAGCAGGTTTCACCTACCACTGCGTATGATTAAGCTTTATCCCACACAGACCCGGACGGATCCAGGGAGCCCATCAATAGCATCTTAAAAACTTAATACCTCTAATTTGTGGTGATTACGAGACTTCGTGGCATTATCTCTTTTTATTTGAGATTATAATGAGGTTTTTATTAATTCCAGAGCAATGTGCTGTTGCTTATGTGCTCATGCTCAGACGGAAGTGTGTATGTGTGTGTGTGTGGGGGGGGGGGGGAAACTGAGTGCTCTTCATTTGCTTAAAGGACAGAGGTGGCTAGTCAGCTTTGAAGTTCCAGCAATCAGGATAATTGTGTTTGTTTGCCTGGTTCAGCGTTTTGCAAACAGAGCGAGTTTTATAGAGTGAAATCCAAGGTTAAACTTTCAGGAAGACAAACTCTCCTGAACGTTATTGCTTTTCTGTTTATGCCTGCATTGTTGGTTCAGGCACTCAAATAGAAAGTTACAAACCAACTTAATGGAAAATCTCCCGTATAAATGCCGACAGCATGTAACGACAGCACATTAGAATCACAATGTAGACAAAATATCAAAGTTGTAATAATGTGAGAACAAAGGTGTAATTAAGAATTTTGTCTTTGCTAGAATAAATTCAGAAATTGAGGAACAAAATCACAACTTAAATTTCTCCAGGTCTGTCTGGGCCTTTCTTTAGAACAGACCTGATTTCTCACAAGTCCTGATACTTCCAGTAACGGGCCGCCGTTTGTTGCTTCCATAAGATTTAATAGACCTTTATTTGCTGCACCTATTTAAAGAGATGCTCCATGTTCCTGATTTTAATGCTGGCAGCACTAACTCTGATATTTACACCAAACATGATCAAATCAATGGAAAGATGAAGCAGCAAACAGTTCTTGGTTCTGGGAAGAGTGCCTCAAATAATGATCCCATTATTAAACCAAGTAAACGTTACTGGTGTCCTTTCAGTAAGAGAACTGTGATGATCACACGATGACTTGATTTCACTGATTGATCGGTTGGCTTTATTAGCGTTCTCTTAATGCTATGTCTTTCTCCTTGCATTTGTGCGTAGTTCTTTTGTAGGATCGTCCCTGCATCGATGCTCGTGGTGTTGACACCTGCCCAGCTGGTTAGATTCTGGTGCTTCAGCAGCCAGCAGAAGCAGACTCCTCGCGTTCATTCGCTCATCTGGTAATGAACTGTAATGGACAGGGCCTCGGGTGTGACGGGAATACCGACGACCCCATCAGAGCAGTGCCCACGTTCTTTAAAGTGCCGCTCGGTATGCATGTAGCACCCATCCACTCATTCATTCCTCCCTTTAAACCTTGTGTTGTCCTGCAAGTATTACAGATATTATAGTCCCCCCCCCCATCTTCCAGCCTCATGTACTTCATGTGTTTGAAAATGTAATGCGGTTAATGTGAATTCATCTGGCTTCTTGCGCCGACGCAATCCAACGGTCACCAGCGCTGAATTTACATCTTTTATATTTGCCGTTATGAAACATAAGACTCTCCACTTCACCTGATATAATCCATCCATAAATTGAACACTAAAATAAACTGTTGTACAGATTGACACTCGACACACACTGAATCCTCCAGCGGGATTGGCAGTCTAGCATGCTCTTATAGAGCCACTTCATTTCCATAGTGATGACTCTAGTTGCATTCTCAGCACTTTCCCTCCACTAACCAACCTCTCTGCCTCTTTTTATTTATTTTTTTTGAGGGGGGGTGTGGTGGTGTGTAATCTTTGTGACAGCAGTCCACCAGGGTTTTATTTTCCCGTGCTCTAATAAAAGCTCACACGCATGCAGAATTCAGGACCGTGTATTTATATGCATCTGAGATACTGGCGTATGAATTTCATATCCAGGGAGACGATGGAAAAAGGCTCAGTTTCACCATTCAGAGAGTAACGTCATAGTTAAATAATGGAACTTAAACCTGTAACCAAGAATCACATGTCCAAATAATTGAGTTTTACACATATAAACTAAGAAAATATCGCAGAAAATAAACAATACAAATGGACATGGATGCATTGCATCATGGGGTTTTTTTTAGAAGCTAGTAGCCAGCTTGCAATGGACTCTCCTTTGTGCCATCTTTCCACAATGCCATGAATGCAGCGTGTTAAAGTTAATAGATTACATTACATCATCAGGAACCCGGTTATCTGATGCCCAAACCCCAAGGCACAGAAATCAATACCTCCACGCCGTCTCGTGACCTGCGACCTCTTTCACCACGTGAAAGCCTGAGTGGATTGCTGCGTTTTGTCTGTTACAAAGACAGTTCAGAAAACCTCTGTGTGCTGGAACTCTTTAGGATTCAGCGGCCGATGATGCGTAAAGCCGATGAAGCCTCGCTGCTCCAGACGCTACCTCATCAAGGTCAGACGGCGTCGTACACAGACCTGGCCGCCTCACGATTGGTAACCACCGTCACTCACATTTATCAAGTAAAATGCATTCATAGAAAATAGAGCTCTGCCAATATTCCAGATGAAAAGCGAGAAGAGCGTTTTAAAAAACGTGCTCCCAGTTGCAAGACAACGGGTGAAGAGTCGACTTTCACCAGTGTAGAAATGGAATATAATCTGTCACAATCTAATTGGCTGACTGGCGTTCTTCTCCGATGGCCGCCGTTGCGTCGCGCCGTGTTCTGACTACGGGGGGGGGGATTGTAAATACGGCAGCGAAGCCTGAAGTAAAGGAGAGACGTAATGGCACCAGACAGATTCCTTTTAAGGGAGGCTATACTCTTTGAGTGCTGTCATTGTTAGCCGGATTATGTCTGGGTCAGACATTCCGTTTTTCCATTATGCATTTACAAACCCGCTCGGATGACTAGCGCCCTCAGACGCCGCCCTTGTGACTTTCTGTTTGACCAACAATGATCCTGTGGCCGGAGCTTTTGTTTAGCGAGGGCGTGATCGCCAAGCTTAGTATTTGTACCGTACCTCCATCCTATTGTTTGGTCACCTGGTCTACATGTGCACTTAGCGTGTGGGAAAACATGGAGGGGGGTTAGGGTGATGTCATGTTCGGTGACATCAGTGCAGACGTGCAGGGAGTGCAGATCGGCGGTGAACCGTCTGTCCACGGCTGTCCCACGTTGTGTCCCAGGCTGCGTCCCAGGCTGCGTCCTGCCCCGGCCTTTTATCCCTCTGCCAACGTGTCAGCTCTAGAAATAGCCTCATTCTCATCCTAATCTCCTCTGCCAGTCTCCCAATCCCAGCTCAAATTGGGCAGAGCAAAACTCCCGCCCACATTCCCGTCTCGCTACCAACACTTTGGCTGGCCCCGTTGCCCAAGTCATTTACTGTGACTTTTTTTTGTCTGAGCCCCCCAGCATGAGTCCTGGACTCCCAGATGAACACAACAGAGTCAGGGCAGCCACCCCCCCCCCCCCCCCCCCCCCCCAGCAGCAGCAGCAGCAATATCAGTGGATGACAGGGAAGGCTACTCATAGCAGAGCTGACAGGACAAAGAACACCCCCCCCCCCCCCCCCACTGAAGCCAGATAAGGGGGGGGGGGGGGGCAGTTGCACCACACATACATACACGTGACCCCCCCCCCCCCCCCTCCACAGCATGAGCTGGCTCCTCCCTGCACAAGGAGACAGAAATGGGAGGTGCAGTCAATCAAAAGGGAGAGAGGTTTTGGACAAGCCTCCTTTCCCCCGAATCAGAGTCGGGCTATTCTTAAAATTCATGGATGTGACGTGAAGTAAAAAAAAAAAAAAAAGAGCGCTTGTCCCGCTTGAGAGACGATCCAGGAAGTGAGGCGTGCTCTGTCCGGGTTGAGCGAGGTAGTCGAGGAGAGAAAGAGGAGGAGAGGGAGAGCGTTGCATCGCCTATTCTCCACCCCTCGCCTTAAAGCAGCAGCCGGAGGAAAGAGAGAAGGGCTCAGGGAGAGAGAGAGAGAGAGAGAGAGGGAGGGGGAAACCACAAGTGAGGAAGCGAAGAGGCGAGCGGCGGTGGGGTGGGGGGGTGGAATGGAGCTCTGAAATTGCCCCTGCCCTCATCCATCCCTGGCTCTTCTTTTTCTCCTCGCCGCTTGTCGTGGCTGATCCTCAGCCCCCCCCCCCCCGCTCCCCGCCTGCCGTTGATTGTTCTGTGGAATTCTAACGATGGCTGGTGAGTGTTCTGCTTTTCACGTGTCACTCGCCTTTCTTTCTTTATTTTATTTTATTGCCGCAGATAAATTCGGACTCGCACGCGTTAGGCTACGCTTCATTCGGCTGTGCGTTCCGCTTCTTTCGTTGCTTCTCCGTCTCAGCGAGCGGACACATCCTACTGCACCCTGCGTACATTCAGTGTTCGAGAATCACAGATCTGCTTTTAACCCCCCCCTCCCGGGGGTGCCCGTCTCTGATATTTATCACCGGAGAGGCGATGATGCAGAGATGGGTTTTTGATTGCGAGCTGCGACTGCGTCCTGAATGGAGCAGCGTCACGTAGAGGCTGGTCTGTGTGACGGGGGGGGGCAGCCAACGGACACAAATCAGATGGCTTGTCCCGCCCGGGCTGGATGCCGACCAGCGTTCGTAGCCCGAGCCGTTTTAAAGGAGAGGAAGGTTCCCCAGGGTGAAGGAGTTCGGGAGTTTTTCAGAGCAACAGCTCAGAAACATTAAACTGTCTGCACCGTGGTGAGTTCAAGGGCTGCTGTACAGGACAGAACACTTCCAAGCCATGGAATTACAGTAATCAGCAGCCACACATCAAGTATAATTAACGTATTAATCTTTCCGTTGACGTCATTCCACGTTAATATGTCTCATTAAGAAGCCGGATTACGAAAACGAGCTGTAGGTGTTGAACGCACCCAAAACGTCCTCGCCATTTAAGGACGGAGGGAGAGTCGAGTTGCTGGAGAGCAACGTTTAACCCAAACATTGATTTTCCTCCTCTGGAGGAAGCCATCTTTGGTGTAGAAAACACCTGGATGATTGTCCGATGGCTTCTGTTGCTTTGCGGTCTGCAGATGCAGCGCGAGAAGCTCAGCTGTTGAGTCCTCCAGAACAAAACCGAGCTTGACTCACTCGGCAGCGGCGCTCGAACCCACTTGTATGTGTGAGCAAATGTTTGTGCATTCGTACACTATCTATATGAAAGCATATGTTTTCTGGCGTGTGTCTGTGTGTTTGAGAACGTTCCAGCAGTCCCATTATGGCACAGCTTGCTCACCAGAACGGCGAAGGATTGCAGAGCTAGAAATAGAGCCGTTGGTCATTTTCACAGATGGAGCGAAAACGGAAGGACGGATGGAGCAAACGTGAGAAACGAAGCTGGAGATGTTTGAAATGAAGACGCGGGAGCTGAGGAAGAGTATTTATCTTTGTATTAGCTTCTTCTTCAACCTCCAGCGGGGCTCTTAATTCTTCATCTCGGAACTCTCCTCTTCTGTAATTCAGAATATAATATCACCTCTTCCTTGATATATCTGTGTGGAAGGGAAAAGAATACCGAAGCTAAAACAAAATGGAACAAATGCACAATTCTTGCTTTGAGCCTTATCTTCCCGCTGCTCCATCCCGTCTCGTTGCATAATCCCCCCCCCCCCCCCCCCCCCACTAGCGTTCCGTATCTTGTGCAATTACTCTGTCATGGATCATCTCTGTGATCGAGAGCCCGAGAAGTGGGGCAGCGGATTCGATCAGACACATTCGCAAAGGGGGGGGGGGGGGGTCAGCGCCGCACCCCCGCTCCAACGGAGATCAAGAGGCAACGCGGAATCATGACTGCACAAACGTGGCCGTTCAAGGTAGCAGGAAGGCGGCGAGGACTATTGTGTGTGTCGGCATCTTCGGTGTCTAGAAAACCTTCAAGTTTAATCCGAATAGCTGACGACTAAATAATTAAAGCACTTCTTCTTAAGAACAAAATGGAACGCTAATCTGCAATATTCATGTTTTCTTTATCATTTTAAAATTTCTGTCGTTTTTGATTTGCGCGTTAAGATTCCTTATTTCTGTTGCGATTCGTTTCTGGCGGAAGGAGGAGGAGCTCGGGGGCCGGCGTCAGGAGGGTCCGACACACACTCCCGACGCTTCGTTCGAATACCAGCTACGTGGAGCCCAACGTTTATCTGAGACGTTTGAGAGCACAAACGCGCAGATGGCGTTTAAATCTCTAAATAATCAATCTGAAAGGGATTTAGATGATGAAAGAGGACGGCACAAAAACATCTCCCTTTCCACGCTGCTCGCATTCAGATGCTTTGAAATCTCCTATGCATGTCAGCAAATTGCAATTTGTGACGTCTCCAGCAGTCGCACCTTTGAGAGGGAAGGACTGAAGCGTTCGGTGATATTTCTTTGCATCTCCTCACCCCTCCCTGGGAGAAGATGAGAGAGGACGAGAGAGGACCATATGCCCGCGACGGGGCGGCGTTGTGCTCCGTCAATAATTGAATCGCTCATTCGCGCTTCCCTGCCCTGAAGGCTGCGGTGCAAAGTCGATGGGAGCGATTTGAGAGGAGCTCTCAAGCATCAGTCTTCCAGTTAAAGTCTCCCTTTGTCCCCCGCGCTCCCGTCCTTATGGCTTCTCTTTCGCATGAACAGAAGAGCTGAAGCCACTGCCCCACATCTGGCGTTCATCTGTCTTTGCCTGTCTCTCTATGGCTTGCTTAAAAAGATAGGGGGGGGAGGCAAGCTATGGAGGGATGAGTGAAGGCAGGGGGTGGAAGATGGGGCCTTTGAATGTCCCACCACATCTCCGAGGCTCTGTCAGACTCTCACGTGTTCTCTGTGTGTGATAGTATCACCGCTTAACATTAGAAGTGTCCGACTAAGCTTGATTTAGAGTATCATCCTCAATCTGTCCATCCATATTCCCTCCACTGGAAATCTCTCTCTCTCTCGCTCTCCCCCTCCGCCACCCACCTTCCCTGGCTTGTGGAATCTTGCCCGGGACGCGCTGCATCCCGCCGATTATGTTGTTTCTCCCTCCGATTCCCACCCTTCCTCTCTTTGCCTCTGTGCAGGCAGGTGCTGCTTTACTAAACAGGTCAGTGGTTTACACGGGGAATAACGTCTCGGAGGCGAGGTCTCTGCGGGGACGGGCCTACAGACAGCCGGTTAGCCGAGAGAGCCTCGTCTCTCGCGCCCTCTCCCGTGACCCCATCCTGTTGCTGTCTACCGCCGCACACTTGGCTCAGAACCTCGCCTGTATCCGCCCACGCAGTCCTTGGCACAATTTGACATGGATCCTTTCTCTCCGAAAACGCTCAGGCTGTATGTGTGTGTGTGTGTGTGTGTGTGTGCACGCAGAGAAACCTAATGCAGAGGCAAAAACCATTGTGACTCACTAAAGCACAGGGAGGCGATTATCTCCATGAGGAATGAACATTTTTTTAGAAACTTTTCTGCCTGCCACTCCAGTTGCAAACTTTAAGAGATGGACTAGCCTTGCTTGCCCCCCCCCTCCAGGCCCGTGAGGAGTCTCACTCACCGCAGCCTTGTGACGTATGATATTATCATGGCCCAGACTAGAAGAATGAGGAAACCCCCCCCGCCCCCCTTGCGTGTTTAGTCTCAGGGCTTTGTAGTTAACCTTTGCCCAACAAAGCAGCAGGCATGCGGGTCTGTTTACTTTGCGATAAGAGCTAGCTTTTCTAATTCTTTGCATATAGCATATTAAACCGGCGGCGGTTTTATCTCCCAAGTGATGCTTGAATTCTGTTGGACCTGGAGATCCGGTCCACCTGGAGCGGTGTCCAGAGACAGTTTCCGCTGTGTAGTAAAGTACACAATGAATTCCATTGTTGAGGCAGCAGCTGCGCCTGTAGAGCACCCCCCCCCCCCCTACTGTAAACGTGCCCGTGGAGATTCACATAAGACTTTTCACATAAGATCACGGATTTGACTTTGGGACTCTAACGTCACTTCCTTGACTTGCATGCCTTAGCGGCGACGCCGGCCTCCTCT
Source organism: Brachionichthys hirsutus (assembly GCF_040956055.1). NCBI lineage: Eukaryota > Metazoa > Chordata > Actinopteri > Lophiiformes > Brachionichthyidae > Brachionichthys > Brachionichthys hirsutus. Next base: position 3,391,828 of record NC_090915.1, on the reverse strand, counting down.
CGACGGGTCGCCAGCTACGTTTAAAGTAAGCGTACGATTTCTTAGTCTCCCTTTCTCTTTCCTGCTCCCTCCTTTCCTTCTTTTCCTGGAGTCCCCTTCAGTTGTCCGAGGACCCAGCGTTTTCCCAAACAGTGTCCTGCTGAATGCCTGAGCCATTGTTTCCTGGTACAGGGAAACGTTGGAGTGAGGGAGGTGGCAGGCTGACTTCCTGGCTGCCAGATCGAGGTATATGTCAGTGTGAGAAAAAGCATGGGAGACAGACGTGATGATGGCAGGGGCACCACGTATCCTGGCGACCGGCCTCGGATGGAAATATATTGAGTTTTGTCACCTAAATGTCAAGAGCAGACTCGTTTTTTTTTACCACTTTTGAGGGTTTAATGTGTTTTCCTCTATGAAAACAAGCAAGTAGCAGACAACACTGCCCTCAGATTACATTTTGAAAGTCGCTATGCTAATACTATTGCTAAAGTTTAAGATTATGTTGCAAATGTAAAGTCAAGTTTAAAAAAAACCGCTGCTTCAGAAATGTCCGATGGGACGGCTTCTCCTGAATAGGAGCACTGTCTTTTTAAATGGGATATGGAGAGGGGTGTGTTAGTAGCAGCAGACATCCTTTGGGAGCGGTTTGGTGTAACTCAGAGGGCAGAGGCACCAACCACGTTCCCAGAGACTCAAAAATAGTCAGGAAAACGCTGAAACGGCCGCCAGTAGAGGAATGCGACCCAAATTGAAGTCGTGCATTTTGCGGATCCAGTTCGGAGAGGAGCTGCTGGAGGATGTTTCACATATTCAGCCGATCGTAAGTGTCGATTTGTTTTTAATACTTGATTCTTCGGGGCGTGCTTTTTTTTTTTGCAGTCGATGCTTACAGCTGCAGGTTGCGGGTTTTTGGGAAACCTCTGTCTTTGCACACACACACACACACACACACACACACACACTGGCTCCTTATGACTACCGAGAAGCTTTAAAGTGCATCCCGTATGAATTATGAAAGAAAGGAAAGGATGATTAAAAAGGAGGCAAAGCACTGTGCATGAGAATAGCTCCAGAGGACGGTTGTGTGAGAGACAAACAAGGACACGTTTGGACCTGAACATGAAAACTATTCGGAGCCCGAGGCAAATAATGAGTTTAAAGAGGAAGTAACAACACTTCACAATTTATAGCCAATTACGCGCTGGAGTTAGTGCAGCCTTGTCTGTCAGCTGATATTAATAAAATTACAGTGAAAAAGTAGCTTTTCCAAAGATCATGCGAGTCTTGTTTTTTGTGCCGTGCTGTGTGGGAAGCGAGAGTCTCTGCCTCCTTCTTCTCTCCGTGAACTTGAATGCTTGCCGGTTTCTTTGTCCAATGCCACAGGGATGTTTGAATATTCAGGTCAAGAAGTGAACAACGCGCTTCCCCGTCTCTTCTGCTTCTTCGCAAATGGTCTTAACACTTCCCGAAGCACTTTGCTGTTATGTAAGGATTCGAGAGCTTTCTTCTGACTAATTTATCATTTCCGTAGTTTCTGCCAAATGATTCTGCATTATTATTGTTATTATTTTTTGCATGCAGTTTGGCCTGTGACGTCTCCAGCAGTTGCACCTTTGAGTGCCACACACACACACACACATTTCTCTCTCACGCTGCCTTTTAGCACAGAATTAATGACTGAATTATGCAGAAATTGGTGTTCGTGGCTTCTTTCATGTTATGAAGTGGGAAACTGAAAAGATGTTTCTTGCTTTGCAAGTGCTGTTTTGTCAGTTTAGAATAATCAATCAGCCATAAATCTGTCAGGATTATTTGGTGGTGGTTCTGGAGCGGAACGAGTGGGTTCAGTAGTGCAACGATCATCCGGCACACATTTCACGATGAGTCACTTAGGGATGATTCATTTCCCCATGGTTTGGATGAAATGCAGGGATATTCTATAGCACTGGTTATATTAAAATAAAAAGGGTGATGCTAACAACGGAGTATTTGAAAGCTGATTCGGCACCATGTTCTATTTTTCCTCTTTTAGGAAATGCATTCGACACAAATACAGTAATAAAGTATGGGACGCTCCAAGTAGACGCAAACCTGCAAGCACGACTGATATATATGTGTGTAAATGTATATATATATATATATATATATGTATTCAGCAGTATTAGACCACAGGCTAAATAGCGACCCGGTTACATTACTGTCCGCTCTGTCCTCTTCTCCATCTGTGTCACGGATGCTTGTTTGACATGCACTTCATCTGAATTCGTAGCCAAGTCCAGCGCTTTGGCCCGTCCTGCAGGGTTGTGTAGCGGAATGGGAATCTGAATCTGTGCCTGTAGAGCCGGGGTGAATAGATTAGACCAGGCTGCTGTAATTCTCTGATTCCATAAGTTGTTGTTTTCAGTGTCACTCCTTTTATTTTACTTCCTAGCTGCCTGGCTGTGATTTGTCTTTTGCTCTCTGGCCTTAGCTGCTACTTAAAGGAGTGACTCATTACTGACATTTGACCTTATTATAAACTGTCCTTACAATGGCTGCTCTATCTTAGCCCCCCCCCCCCTTCATTTGTAATTACTGTGAAAAGAGTGGCGTACGTTCACCCAAGCACAAATGTTTATTTAGCCCAAACAAAGTCCATTAGGCCGGTGAAGCAGACGTGTTGTGTTCTGATGAGCGGTCGGGTCTTCTCTCTTAAAACTCACCTGGCAACACGGATGAGATGAGTAGGTAGGATCCAACACGTGTCGCATCCCGGAGAAAATAATACTCTCGTGAAATCAGCACACAAGCTAAAGACGTCTGAGCGACCTTCACAGATCGTCGCAGGTGATTGGCGTGCTGTGCTTTGCAGCTGCTGGTCTGATGGTTCTTGTGTTTCGCTCTCAGCTGTTCTGTTCTCTTGTTCGACATGTGCCCTTTAGAACCAAACCCCATCCGACCTGCTTCGGAGCAGCTCTTCGCCTCTCTGTGTTGGTCTCCTGCAGTGAGTGTCTTAGCAGACGTTACACCGAATTACCTCCCGGCATAGCGGGGAGGCTGTGCTTTCACCATAATCAAGTTGTGTGTGTGTGTGTGTGCGCGCGCTGTCACACAGCCTGGCCCGGTGGCTCCATCAGTTCCCCACATCAATTGTTCTCCTGCCACTTTAACTTAGCAGCTAAACTTTCCCACAATGCCGTGTCTGCCATTGCTCTGAGTCAGGCATCCCTGCAGAATTCTGAATAAAATGTGTCTAGAGCTGATTGTTTAGGAGATGCTAACCAGTGTGTAGCGGCTGACGTGAGTCTGTGCTTCCCAATCTCAGGCCAGATATTCCTGCTTCAAGAGAAGGATTTTAAGGATTGTAGGTCTTGTTCTTGAGCGATGGGGAAAATAGAGCGATAGACGGACAGGTGTGTTTCTGGACCGCTATTGCGAAGAGAGAGTGGAATCTGAAGGAAAAGCGTGTGCCGATGATGATCCGGATCACCATGTGGACGGCCTAAATCCAGTTAGGAGGGGGAGCTGCTCGGCGGAGGTCTGTCATTGTTATCTTTTTCCACGCAGCCAGTCTGGACTCGAAGAAGCCGCGGATGGTTGAGCCGAGAGGACGTTTTTGATTGAGAGTGTCAGTCTGAAAGTTTTCCTCTGAGGGTTATTGGCAGTGGGAGTTGTAGTTCTTTCACTCACAAGCTCTGCCTCTGTCCGTCTTCGTCTCCAGAGACGCTCGCGCTGCAGCTTGTCTGACGTCGACGGCGAATGAGCTTCGCTCTTCGCTCTTCTGTTCTGTTGAACTGGATCTTCTTGCTGCCCTTGATTGGTGTTTGGGCTCGAAGGCCTGCGCCCGCATGTCAGCGGTTCAGCTCTCACATCCGCTGTTCTGCACCAGCGGTATCTGACAGCACCCCCGTATCTTCCCTTTGGGTTGAGGTCCAGGCAGCTGTGTTTTGTCTGTATTCTCTTGTTACCCATTGCCCCAGTGCAGATGGAAGGTTGATGGACTGGTGCACAAAAAAAGCGTCCATCTTCACAAGTTTACCCAAAACAAAAAAAGGCAGTGAAACAGCTGAAAAATGTCCGACCCCCCCCCGACCTTCCTCTCTGAAAAGGTGGAGCCTCGTAATTCCTACAAAACACTGAGCGAAGCTAACCGCATCGGTTTGGATATAATGAGTGATCAGAGCCCGTGACCTTGCAATGTGGCAGACTCTTAATTGTTTCATCACGGCCTGTGGTCCTTTCCGCCGAGTCGGCCCCAAAGCAGCGGGAATAATGGCTGATTTGTACTGTTGCCACAGTTTGTGTTTGCTGTGTTAACTATGATCTTCATCTTCACCTTGATGTTTCAGTTCGAGCGCAGGTGCAGAGCGGTCAGTGTTGCTTGCTAACTCGATGCTTGACAAAAGACGATTCTGGGGACAACGTGCTGAAATACTATAAAGATTATAGTCAGCTTAGAATACAACATAAACATAACTAAAGTTGGGTTCGAGCTTTCCCTGCCGTAACGTGCCTTGAGATAACGCTCTAGTTTGTTTCCATTCTCTTATTTCATTTTAAACATCGATTATACAGCTGGCGCCTGGCCAACGCAGCATTTGAAGCATTTGTATGTTTGTTTGTGAAACGATATTGTGAATTAGTCGTTCCTGTATCAGTCAGCAAGCCAAAACAAAAAAAACAACATATTGATTGCTCTGAATGTTGCTCTAACAACAAAGCACAATTATGCGTTAGCACCGTGCGGGGCTGGCGCTACAGTAAACACTGTTAGCAGCAGGCCACTTAGACCGAGCATTAACTGGAATCCTCTTAAGAGAAAAGATATTTGTTGTATTTGGTTATGTCAGCAGCTTTTAGCTTTGTGTCTTTCAGCCCATTATACTTGTCGGTTATTAAAGGAAGGTGAAACAAAGAGGGTCTTATTTCCCCGTGTGAGGATTAGCCACTGCTACTTGCTGCTTCGCATGTGCAATCCTATGCCGGCAGCGGAGGTACACGTAATATCAATATCGTTTCTTGAGCCATCAGGATAAAATGGAGTCCCTCGTGCAGCCAGTGTGTCAGAAGTCTAAGTGCCCTGATGCCTATATGGGTCTGATCAGATCCCAGACCAGGCTATCAGATGACGAGACATTCTGGTTGCAACCCAGACAGACTCTGCTCTCCCTGGTACTTATTTTCTAACTTAGTTTCTATTGAACCTGAACTTGGCCTGACGCACTGGCATAACCTCCTAAATAGTGAATACACATCTGTATCACCGGCCGGCTACGTGTTTGAAAGATGGAAACCATGTTGCACAGATAACTCGATTGATAGACCGGGGTTACTGTTCTTGTTTTTCCAGCTTGTGCATAAAATATCTGGGAGAAGCTGTCAAAAATGCAAACTAACAGATGGTTGTAGAAACGCTAAGGTTCGTTAGCAGAGCTGTATTGTCTTTGGCAGGGTTTTACCCTCATCTTAATCTCTATAACTCTAACACCTGATTAAAACACCACAGAGTACAGGATAGTCAGAAGATATTCATAAAAAAATAATAATGGTGCTTGATGAATTGTACGATTCTGTCATGCATCCAATTAGATTTTATTTTGCCAACGTTTGATTAAATCCTGCGCAACCTTTCAGTGGAAGCGTAATTTAAAACTTTAATGCAGAATTAATCATACGATCAATTTATCCCGGAATGCATCCAAAACATTTTTGGATGTGGAGATGAGAATGGCTTAACTTTTTTCAAATATGAGTTTCATTCCAGAAAGGAGCTGAATAATCAAACTAAATCCCGTTTAGCTCCTTGCGAATTGTCTGAAATATTTAGGCGTTCTAAATGAAGCCCAAAATACCAAGAGGCCTGCATTGATTGGTGGACAAGAGTGAGATAGACACAGTGAGAGGGATAAACAGAACAGTGAAAGGAGGAGACTGTCTATCCCGTGAACATCAACAATAACAGCGCAGTATGAGGAGACGGAATTGGAGAGAATCGGAGGCAGCATAATGACGGATTGTCAAGGACGTTCGCTGAAAATAGACGATGCTGGGGGGGCTAGAGGTAGCGGGATGGGGACAGTGGACCCGGCCGGTTCCTGTGCGATGCAGAAGTTGTGAGCAGATATCTTACGCCACACAGTCTCTTACTGTCATTATTACACAGAGGGCTGTAAATTACATGATGAAATGTAACACTGGGCCGTAGAGATGACGGGGGGGGGGGGGGGGGGGGAACGACGACGTTATTACTCACCAGTTCATACGCCGTCTCCCACCATTTCCACTGACACTAATGTCCTCGTGTGATTTGCTGAGAGAATAAGGAAGCCATCATAATAGCTAGAAATAATATTTTTGTATTCGTCTCTTATAACATGCAGAATCGTATTCATCTGTACGATCTTGCTCCACCGTCTGCATCTACATATGTGCTATTTTGTTAAAAATGTGTTTCCATTCAGTCGGTTCGTTTGTGAGCCGTAAGAAACGTCATGTAGGTTTTTGGGACTGTGGACAGACAATGGCTCTAAGTTTCCGTCCCTTCCTGTGCATAATGGCACATCCCTCTAGAAAACCCCTCTTTTCCTTTCTGCTTACTTGACTCGCTCTCTGTTCTGCCCGGTACCCAGTCAGCCAATCACAAAGCAGAGCAAACGTACTTCCCTGCTGCTGTAATTTTGGAGATGCTAGAAGCTCTGAAAACTCTATTCTCATTTGCAAAGTAATCTTTTCTGTGTTTGCGCGTGTAATTTTTTCTTATTCAGATGCTTAAATCTGCCAGAATGTGTGTGTGTGTGTGTGTGGGTGTGTGAGTGAGTGATCATTATTCTTTCCACGCTGGTCAGTGGATTTGACAGCTGGCTGACCGTACAAAGGGCTGCATGTGATTGTTAATCTGTAATTATGGGTGTTGCATTTTTCCTGGAAAGCCCCTCGTTTAGCCATCGGTGGCGATGTGCATCACACACACACACACACACGCACACACACACATGGATTAGGATGTAATCCGGCCCTATTAACAGAATGCTCCCGCTCATTACGCTAGCAACGGGCCGTTAGCGTGTGAGTGTCAGGGGGTAAGGTTTGCGTAGCTCGTCTGTCCCAGATTACGTCCGTGAGGCTGACTGGGACACAGAAAAGGTTGTTGGTTGTTGCCGTTTTACGCTTCCAGAATATGTTACATGGCGTACGGCTTAGAGACGGTGGCCCTGACGAAAAGACAGGAGGCGGAGCTAGAAGTGGTGGAGATGAAGATGCTGAGGTTCTCCTTGGGGGTGACCAGGTTGGATAGGATTAGAAACGAGACAATAAGAGGGACAGTGAAGGTTAGACGTTTTGGAGACAAGGTCAGAGAGGACAGACTTTGATGGTTTGGACATGTCCAGAGGAGAGACGGGGACTATATCGGTAGAAGGATGCTGAGGATGGAACTGTCAGGGAACAGGGCTAGAGGTCGACCCAGGAGAAGATACATGGACGTAGTGAGGGAGGACATGAGAGTGGCTGGTGTCGGGGAGGACGATGCAAAGGACAGGGTGAAGTGGAGAACGTTGGTTTGCTGTGGCGACCCCTGAAGGGACAAGCAGAAAGTACAGCAGTAGTACCAGCTCCACCCAAACTAGTACCTCCTCTGTTGAGTTTCCCAAAAAGGCTGAAATTACATGACTTGCACGGCCTCATCAGGAAGCTGGGCTGTCTGTGAGTCTCTGGAGACACGCTGCTAACTAAAAATGTGCCTGTTGTGTGTCATGAACATAACACCGTGTCAAAACGTCTCGCCCAAATCTTGTCCAGATTGTGCGTCGCTTCTGTCTCGGTTTCCAGATGACCCTGTTTATACAGGGTTAGTGAAGGCCGCCTTCAACAGTCTGTGTGAAAGACACTTTTCTCTCTCTAATTTCTTGAGGTGGTATCATGAGGATGGGAGAAGCTGGAAGGCCAGTATGCCGACCTCAGGAATTACACTGACGCGCCAAACAAATGGTCTTTTTTTTAAGATTAGAAACCATTACTTGTGTCTCAGCTCATGACGTGACCCCAGACTAAGTGGATGCTATCGAATGCCAGTGGAGAGTTCATTTGGGGATTACGTAATAGAAATGTGCATTCACTCGTCGCTCATGGCAGCTATTTTGCGCTAAGCTAATGCACTGTGGTTTAATAGTTCCCATTTCCCATGAACCAGGCTTCAGGGCAGCCCTGTCCAGAATCCTGAGCGTCTCAGTCTGACCTTAAAGCACAGTAGAAGCGTTAGAAGTGGGTGCGTGAACGCGCCGGTGCCGTGTGCGTGTGCGTGTGCGTGCTTCTCATGCCGAGGACTTGCCTGACTTTGAGGCAAGTGGATCTTCCTCTCTTCGTCATGCTCACACTCTCTCACTTCACACTCACCCCATGTACGCTTGCTAATGTGCAAGTGCATATGCTCCCTCTCCCTCTCTCTCTCTCCTCCTTCTACTCATGCTCCACTCGAGTGACTCAGATCTCTCAATTTTCCCCGCTGTTAGGTCTCATCTGATGCCAAGACTGAAGGAGTCTCGCTCCCATGAGTCATTGCTCAGCCCCAGTAGTGCAGTGGAAGCCCTGGACCTAAGTATGGAGGACGAGGTCGTCATCAAGCCCGTGCACAGCAGCATCCTCGGGCAGGACTACTGCTTCGAGGTGAGAGGACACACACGCTTTGATTTACAGACCCAATAATTACGTTGTGCGCCTGCGAAGCCTTTCTTGGGTCAGTGGTCACTCCCTCTGCAGGTTTGTCCAGAGATAAAGAAAGAAGTTATGCAACATCAATAACAAGAGACCAATACCTGAACGATCAGGAAATAGCTTCCGAGCTAATGCAGAAACGGGAATGCCTGTAAAAGATATTGCAGTGTTCATTTAATACACCGTCTGCGAGATGGCATCATCAGTTGTTGGATCATTGCACCCAAAACTACACAAACCATCATGATCTCACATCTGCTTCATGATCAATTTAGTAATACTTGATAAATACTTAATTACTTTAACCTAGAAATCCGAGCCGAACATTAAGAATCGTCTCTGTACTCCTCTTTGTTCATTATTATGCTGTGACCCAATTCATCATGCACCCCTCCAAATACATATTGAAGTATTCCAGTTCTGAATTACCATCTGGATCTGGATCCAAATGTCCAAACTGGCATTAGACTCATCCCAAGAAGCCCCTGGCAGCGCCGGGGCGAGAGGCGCTAACGAAGGCTTTCTGTTGTACAGTTTCGACTAACGGGAGCTGAAATCCTCACGCGTCTTTTATCATCTTCTTCACTGGAACGTTCTGTTTTTCCCCCTCTTGCTCTATCCCGCTGTGCATTTTTTAATTTCGTCAAGTTATCACGCCGCCTGCCAAGTCTTCATCTGCATCATCTGTCAATCCAGCTCAATCAATCATTCCTCAACCCTGCCAAGTCATCTTCGGCCTCCTCGCATCCATTAGTTCGTCTTCGTGCTATTTAGAAATCAACTTTAGTAAAGATGACTGTTCCAATTATCCTGTCATTGTTTATGCATGAGGTGCCGTCATTAAAATGCTGCTTTTCCTTCTCTCTCTCACTCCTTCTATATATCTCTCGCTCTCTGCGGTAGGTCACCACCTCCTCGGGAAGCAAATGCTTTTCCTGCCGCTCGTTTGCCGAGAGAGACAAATGGATGGAGAATCTGAGGCGAGCGGTGCAACCAAACAAAGTAAGAATGTAAATACGCAGCAGGTGGGGCGAGGCTGCGTGTAGCAATCAATGCTAATACGTTTTTACAAGTGTCCCAAACTCCAAAGCTACATTGATTAGCGTAAAGACAGTGACAAGCCAACGCGTGCAGCTCTGCAAGTCTGATGTGCCGACATCCAGCTGAGCGCTTCCCGCGCTGCATGTTGCAAGAGAAAAGGACGCAAAGGTCGCGGAGAGGAGCGCCAACATTTTTCTCTTTGCTAGCGATAGCGTCTCTGTTCGTAAACACAGCTGGAGCGGAGGAAGCAAAGCAAACACATCAGGCAGGAAACGATCAGAATCTCAGAGAGTCGTTTCCTCGTCTGTCGATTTAATAAATTAGTCATCAATTAGAACATTGATTAGATTAAAAAGCCCCATTTGGCGTCCATTTTTTCCTCTGCTTTTTGGGGTTAAGATTCACTTATTCAATTATTCTATTATTTTTGAGAGATTAGATGATGATAGCAATCCAATTTTGGCACAGCCAGAGAAAGACACTGAAATTCCTTGGAGTTAGATAAAGAAGTATCAAAGTTGATGCAGCAGCTATCTGCGTTGCTATTGCCGGCTGTAATAGAACTACAATAAGAGTCCATGTTTGTCCGCAGAGGTCGAAATCCTCCAGGGCTTTAAAGAGAAAACATTCAGCCTGTTTGACTTTGTGGTTTCCAGGTTGGATTTTTTTGCCGTGACTTCACCCCAAAAGTCTCTGGCCTCTGTTGCAGATCTTCGATATTCCGGAAAGAGATGCTAATACTGTAAAAACACAGCCAATAATTTTCTGTCTGCTGGAGATAAAAAATGTAAATTGACACAAAGTGGTCTGAATGCTAAGATTGCACAATTGAGCACCTGTGTAAGAGGGCAATTATGAGTAACTGTAAGACTAAGCATTTCACAGATCATCTTTGTGGGCTGGTGCTTGATAGAAAATACATTTACATGCACATAAAGGGACACTTGAAGTTTCAGTCATAATTTATAGTATAGAGTGCCCTCATTTATAGTAGGGAGTAATATTTATCATGCCTACATCAGGAAATGTGCTAAATTGATAGCGCTTCTGTCGAGTTGTTACCGAACTCTGATGTGACAGATGTTAAAAATGTAGCTCTCGAGCTTCAGGAATAATTATCAGTTTATATTATTCAATTCAGGAGCAAATGAAAGTCGTTTCTCACATTTGAAAAGGTGAGGACTTTTTTTTTTAATGACTTATGAAACATCTGCTCCAGTGATAAATTTAACATGAAGCTCCTCTATAAAATATAAAATGAATCATACTCCTGTTGCATAGAAGCGATCGTAGTTATCAGTGTTATCTGGATCCTGTTGAATGTTCTAAATCATGATTATTGTGGGCCCAAAACAAACCTCGCTCATCCTGCACTGGATTTTAAATAAACTTTTTTAGTCATTAAACTTTAAAATTAGCTTTTCAGGCTGATCCCGATTTGAATATTATCAATTTTACTCGTGCTTTAGATGAGTTTTATGTTTAACTTTAATCCAGTGTGCTTTGAAAATAACGTCTAGTCATCAATATGATTCTATTTCAACATATTTCTAGTTGTTAGAATTGTTCCCGAATCGCTTCCCATCCTCTGGTCTTGTCTCCAGGACAACAGTCGCCGGGTGGAGAACATGCTGAAGCTGTGGATCATCGAGGCGAAGGACATGCCAGCCAAAAAGAAATACTTTTGCGAGCTTTGTCTGGATGACTCGCTGTACGCCCGCACCACGTGCAAACTCAAGACTGACAACGTCTTCTGGGGAGAACACTTTGAGTTCAATAACCTTCCCCCCGTCAAGAGCATCACGGCGCACCTTTACAAAGACACGGACAAGAAGAAAAAGAAAGATAAAAACAATTACATTGGACTTGTCAGCATCCCCGTCGCTTCCGTCACGGGGCGGCAGTTTGTGGAGAAGTGGCACCCAGTCAGTACTCCCAGCCCGCCCAAGGGCAAGACGTCCGGGCCCATGATCAGAATCAAAGCCCGCTATCAGAGTATGAACATCCTTCCCATGGAGATGTACAAGGAGTTTGCGGAGTACACGACCAATAACTACATGCTGCTGTGCTCGGTTCTGGAGCCCGGGATTAGCGTGAAGAGCAAGGAGGAGATGGCGTGTGCGCTGGTCCACATTCTGCAGAGCACCGGCAAGGCCAAGGTCGGTACCAGTAATGGCCTTCGTATCCGTTTCCCCCCCCCCCCCCCCCCCACAGCTGTCTGAATTAAAAACGCTGGAAAACACAAAGCCAATTTAGTAACAAGAGATTATTAAGCACGCGGAAGCTAACTGTTCCTCCGCTGCCTGTTCGTCTGGTGAACTCTCTACCCCCCCCCCCCCCCCTCCCCAGAATATACGCACCGCTGTCGGTAGCGCTGTTAGCATGGGCTAGATTAGTCGACCACAGCAGGAGCTAAGTCTTCCATGACAGCCGGCTGATGGACTCAGATATTCTCCCGTCTATCCCGAAGAGCTTCGCTTCGCTTGACGCTGACAGCGTTTGTCTTTTCACCGCAGAGAACTGAACGCAGACTCTTTTTTTTTTTCTTTGGGTTCCGGCGCAACGCCATAGGTTGCAATCTGAAAGGAGCCGTCATCCTATTGGCTGCTTGTGAAAATGAGCTTAGAGGTGAATGGGTTTGTCGTTGAGCTCGTGTTTCAAGCTTGAATGACATTTTGGCTTTTATCACCGTTCTCTGCTAAATTGAGTCATCATTAAAAAAAAAAAAAAAACCTGCAGATTAATAGATGAATCTGTAGTGAGAATAACATTAGTGTAATTATACTGATGGTTTTAAAGCATCCTTAATAAGCAACAGTCGGTTGTTGTCCTTTTAATTACTTTTTTTTTTTTTTAGCAGAGTATTGCCTCCGGCTGTTTTCTTCACTGCAGCATGAACTTGTTCATCTTGTCTGCCTCCTCTGTTGCCGGTGACAACCCTTCCCTCGGCGTAGTTATCCTGACAGGATCTCATCAGCAGTCCTATGACTTGCTCAGCGGAATGATGAACGATCAGCGCTTTAGAGGTGATGTCTCTCCGCTCTGTATCGCCGCTCTGCCGCTTTGGGTGCCGATTGACGGGAGAGGAAGCCTTTACGGATCTCCGGAGAGACGCTCGCGTCTTTAATTACTTTCAATTAAGCCGCGCTTTCCAAACCGAAGCGCTGAAACCTACACTTCTCTCTTACCTCTCGGTCTTCCTCGCTTCCAGCCGGTTTCCTCCTGGATGCGTTCACGTGTGAAACGGCATCAGAGAGGTTGTTGTCGAGGTTGCTCATTATTATAGGGAGCCACAAATAGTTTCCTCGCCGCGTCGCATTCAAGGAAAAAAGAACGGCAGCTTTTGGACTGACGGAAAGCTGCCATCGAAACGTGGAACGGCGTCGCTGTTTGCTGTCACGGCGTCCTGTCAGAAGTCTATTCTTAAGTCATGGGACGCCCTATGATCGGGAGGTTGTTACTGTTGTTGTTTCATTTGGCAAGGCCCACATTATTGCCTGTGTGAAATGTCGGCGCTTTAATTATCATGTGCGACTTTTACAATTTAAATTTCGGAAGCAGGCAAGGTTGTCGAGCAAAGGAAAACATCTGGGGAACCCTTTAAGGCCGGATTTACTGTCTTCCTCGCCTACGCTGCGTCGTCGCCCCCCCCCCCCCCCCTTCCCACCGTCTGTCCGGGCTCCAGTCACAATGCAGGAGTCAGGACCATGAAGGGATGGAGGCTATTCATCGCTGTTGCAATAGCGTGTCACAAATGAAAGAAAGAAAAACCTCGAACGGAAGGTGAAGGAAGTTGAAGATGCGGCGATAACTCCGTGGCTCTGACGTTCTGCTGATGCACATCGCCTTTAATCAGCTGTGCACAGGTGGGGGGGGGGGGGGCAGCTCCTCGCTGCAGCTGCCTGTAGGGATGCACATTGCAGCGCATTAGTATGCGACAGCCATGCGTCTGCGTCTCCTTGTGTCACTTTATCGCCCGTCACTGAATAATTACCGGCCGAACGCTCCGCTCCACCGTGCACACGCTGATTCTGTCTCGCTCTCCGCCTTCTTCCCGTCTTTTGTCTTCCTTCATCTCTCGTTCACGCTTCGTTGTGTCTTGAGGCCAGAGCGCTCCGGGGAGGTTTTACTGCCGACGCTGCATTGATGGGCGAGCACGATCGACACACACCGCCTTGCGTCGCTGCACAGATGCTAACGCTATACAGCTATGCATAATCATATCAGGGGGTTGCTGCCCATAAATGCTCATAAACAGCACGAGGGATTGGGCCTGCAGTTGGAATGGATTGGTTTAGAGTTGTGGGTTGAAAAGTATGAATGAATCAATAATCTACTCTGCTGATTTTTCTTTTTTGGTTTTAACTCCATCTCAAATCTAAATGAAACATCCTGAACGTCATTCCTAAACGCTCCGGCAAACAATAAGACGCCCTCCGCTGAGTTCACCTTTCTTTCACTCCTGGCACAAACGCTCTGTTATTGATCTAATCTTATCGACGCCTCTGCCCTCCAGAAGATTATGTTGTAATTTTGTCTCCGCTCCTCTCCCCTGTGCCAAACGTGAAGTTTTATCCCTGTGACGAGGGTGAAACTCTGTTTCATGTGCCTTTTTATGTTACAGCCCCTCGAGGTAAACTAACAACTCAGCATGGGGGGGGGGGGGAGATATGTAACTCTGTCTTCTGTGCATGGTGTGTTCCGTTGTCGTTGGCCTGCCCTGTTGCTCTGTAGTATGACTGTTAAGCAGATGCGTGTTATTAAACTAGTCCGGTGTCACCCGGAACGTGATTGGTTGGCGTGGGCCCCCGTTGCACATGGGTGTGCTTTTCTGTTTTGCCTTGCGAGTTGCCGCCGTTTACGCTGCCATGAGGTTTATACGTTAAAGACATTTAGCATTTCAGTGGATTAAAAAGCTTCATTTCTTAACGAGAATTTCCTCATTTGCACGAATGTCAGCATGTACCTTTTTTCTCAAGTTGCAGTTGGACAAAGTCTTTTTTTGCTTAAATGGTTGTAAGAGGTCCCGTTAAAAACGAGATTTGGTGGACGCTGTTGTCCCTACACACCCATGAGTGGAATCAAGGGGAAGCAACTGCTGAGTAAACTGCGACACCTGGTGGTAAAATGTAAATTCTGTTCCTGGTTCAGTTCCGTATCGAACCAGTTTGGAATCGTTTACACCGGTCCAAAGCTCCTGGAAATGCACGTCGATCTGGAGGCTTCTCGACATCTCTCTTTGCACTCCGACTGCCTCTCTCTCTCTCTCTCTCTCTCCAAACGCCATGTTGGAATGCTGACGACATTTGCTGTAAGACCCCCCCCCCCCCCTCCCCCCTCGGGTCAAACCTTCATAATGACCGTGTGCACACTGCAGCACTTCCTGTTTTCACATTGACCGATAAGCCTGCCCGCCTACGGGGAGGAAGCGCTTCCTCCGTTTCCATTCGGCCTCCGGTCGTCGCCGTCGACCTGATGTGACCCTCGCCGAGTCGAGCTGCAGGCTACGGTGCTTTAATGCTAGCCGCCGGTCTGCAGGGAGAGATGCAAAGAGAGGGAGCGTGAAGGATGGCCTGCTTCCTGTCTGCTTCCCTTCTTGCAGCCGCTCCTTCGTTTTTCCATACTTGCTGCAGTCTTCCAGTGAATGAGCCCAAAATTGCTCGTTTTAAATGAGCTGAAGGTGCGTTTCTCTGACCGTTGTTTGTATAGAAGTGCAAAGGACGAGACTTCACGAGTTTGTACTGGCAAAGTAACCCCGCCTGCAGGGAGCGCTCGTTTTCTTCAGCAGGATCCTGATCCCTACATTTTATTAGATCTGATTGGCTGTGACGCTTTGTCTACCCCCCACTCACAGCCGCCCGTTTCTCTGTGCATTGTGTGTGTGGGGGATTTCTGAGGCATGGTTTGTTTGATGAGATGTGGCAGCGATACAGAGAGTGTTCTACTTCTCCTTATTAGCACTGAAACTGGGGGTGTGTGTGGGGGGGGGGGGGGGCATCAAAGAAAGGGATGATGGGAGAGCAGGAGGAGGAGCTCCATTCTCTTTTAGTTTTATTTTAGTGGTGGTTCTACTGGATTTAAGGCACGGTGACAAATCAAGCCAGCTGCTGGGTTTCACAGGTCACTCGAAGATACTTGAAAGTACTTGTAATCTATTCATGCTACTCAGTAATCCATCCAGCTATTGATTGGATCGCCGTGATGTGTAGGATACATATTCATGGTCCCCAGATGATGACAGATGGTGGCTTTGGGGCGATCCCATAGATTTGTTCTGTGGTTTATCACATGCAGGATCACTCACTTTTTCTACCTGGCATTTGATAATGCATTTTAAACATCCTAATGTTGTTAGCATGTTAGCCTGTTGGACTGTTGACACAGATGCGGCCGAGTTGCTGCAGTAACATCGTCCTTTCGATTTCCTCCTCTAGTTCCTCCTCCCTTTGTCTCTCCTCCTCCATTTCCTCGGAGCGTCGTCTCAAATCAGGGCTCGGTGGCCACACGAGGAGCCGGAGAGGAAAGGAGGAGACGAGGGAGGAAGACACCCATGGAGGGTCGGAGTCTGGAGGAAAGAGCATGACATTTCTTTTTTTTCTGAGAAAGAATGAAACACAAGAGCCCTGCTCTAATGATGGGTGAGGGCGTTCATACGCCACTAAAGGTCATCTTCCCTCGGTCTGTGTGCTCTTCTTTACCACCACATGCTTAAAATAACCACAAACTGCTTGCAATCCAGAGAACTCTTGAGAATAGTTAAGATTTAAAGATGACAGATGCGTGGGTAGGAATATTCTCTCCTTTTTTTTCTGTGCTTTAATAGCTTTATATCATTAAAAAACAAAATGTTGGATACGTTGCAATGCTGTGGGGATAAATTACACTAGTGGTGGTTTCCATTGCTTTTAAATGCGGTCTCAGAGTGAATTAAATACATTTAAATGTTACCGATCTGCAGAAATAATGCAGCTCCTTGGAAATGAACGTCTTGTTTCGCTCTGAAGCCGGTGTAGCTTTGGCTTTAAGGTTCGAGTCGCTGTTTCTCTGGAAGAGGAATCTTCTCCCGAGCTGCAGGTCTCTTGCAGACTGCGCCAGGATTCTCTCCGGGACTTTCTGATTTCGTTTCACCCTCTAACCCTCTCTCTGCGTGTGAAGCTACAGAATGACCCCAGTATGCTGGTGGAGATCCATTTGATTAATTAGCAACTCAGGCGATGACAAACGCCTCCAATCGGCACAGTATTTACACGACTTTGTAGATTACAAGGACATTACTCTGTTAATCTATCTTAAAATCAAGAGGGTTGAACTTCCTGCTTTTATGAGCTCTGCCTCATTATCCTTCTTCCCTCCGCACAACAAACCGGCTGCAGACGCACACAAACGGGCGCGAGCGGCTTTAAAGCGGCCGTCTGCGTTTGATTTAAATGCTTATTGATATTCCCATTCGTTAAACTTAAGTTTAGATGATGTTCTCTGTAGATTTTTGCGTGTGTTGAATGTGCAAATGCATTAACCATCAAGGCTCCTCTGGCTTCGCACCAGTGGGTGATTGGTTCCCTGCGGTGCGTCTTTGATTAGACGGATAACGGGCCGTCTGCAAGCAGCTATAGACACCGTGGAAAAGGCTCTGTTCTCGTCTTTCCGCCTCCTCCTTTCCGCTCCCTCTCTCCTTCCTTGCCTTCTCTTTTTCCTCTCTCTACATCTGTCACTTGCCTCCTCTCCCTTGCTTCTAACGCTGATTCCCCGAGTTTAACAAGCTGCCAGGGGACTCGCATGAGAGTGCGCCGAGACATTTATTGAGGGGATCTAAGCAAGGGATGATTCATCCACAGATGGCTCCATTTACTTCTCTCCTTTTCACACTTTGGATTTTGGAAGCCTTAAAATGCTTCTCCAACTTTAATTTTAATTTATTTTTGATTAATACTATATTTCCTTCAGAGTAAGATGAATAAGCTTCCGATCAAAACTAATCACACTTGCCATTTTACAGGAGAGATAAAAAAAAAAACCTTTTTAGATTGGACATGCAGTGTTTTAAAATGATGATATTTTGGTTCGGAATTTCTCTGGCTGTGACTTCCATCCATGTTTTATCCCTCACCTTCCTGCCTTCCATTTCTTTGAGCAGAAGACAAGGATTTTTCTGTTTTTTATTCGCCGAGTGCACAGAAAGACGTTGTCAGGATCTCCGCTTGAGCACCGGGATGAGAGTGATGAAAATGGTTGCTGCCATTATATGAAAATACGAGTCCTGTCACCGGATTTTATGTTTTCTATTGACTAGTTTCTCTCCACATGCTGAGTTCATCTCTGTTATAAGTAAAATGCAAATAGAAATGATATAAATAAAGTTATTTTGCTTTATCGCAATATTCTTTCCTCACATGTACTGGCCAATCTAAAACCTTCTCATATGTGTACGGGAATAGATGCTGATGTTGCATCGCTCATGATCACGAAGTCCTTTCTTCTTCGTCTCCTGCAGGATTTCCTCACGGATCTGATGATGTCCGAGGTGGATCGCTGCGGGGAGAACGAGCACCTCATCTTCAGAGAGAACACGCTGGCGACAAAGGCCATCGAGGAATACCTCAAACTGGTGGGGCAGAAGTACCTGCAGGATGCCCTCGGTGAGTGAAGCAGTAGACCTGGAAGAGGCTCCAAAAGTTCCTAAAGCAAAAACGTTCTTCTGCTCAGAACAGAGCTTTCCTCTTCCATCAGCCGCCTCTTTCACTTTACCTTCTGCATTACCTTACGCCTGGAAACCATGAAATGCAATAGCACTACCGCCATAAAATCCAACTGAAGCAACTTGTCGTTCAAACCAAGACAAGATCCCTGTAGCGTTGACATCATCTTTTTATTCTGTCCCGGGTCGACTTTAAATCAGAAAGCGAGACTTTTGTCCAGACTGCGTTTGGCCTCACAGATACGTGAGCGCTTCCTTATTTTGCTCTTCCTTCAGGAGAGTTCATCAAGGCTCTGTACGAATCAGATGAGAACTGCGAAGTGGATCCATCCAAGTGTTCTTCGGGTGATCTGCCGGAGCACCAGAGTAACTTGAAGATGTGCTGCGAGCTGGCCTTCTGCAAAATCATCAACTCCTACTGGTGAGCACTGGGACGGAGAATCTGCCTGAGATGTCCCGTGATCCTGATTCGTGTTAGACAGCACTAAGGAAAAGTATTGAGGGTCCTTTTTTAATTTGATCTGCAGCTTCTAAAAGTCATCTGTTCAGAAGCCACGTGTTATTCACTATTCTCAACAGCGTTTTTCCACGAGAACTCAAAGAGGTCTTCGCCTCGTGGAGACAAGAGTGCAGCAACCGAGGCCGACCGGACATCAGCGAGCGTTTGATCAGCGCCTCCTTGTTCCTGCGCTTTCTCTGTCCGGCCATCATGTCGCCGTCTCTTTTCAACTTGATGCAAGAGTATCCCGACGACCGCACGGCCCGAACGCTCACGCTGATCGCTAAAGTCACCCAGAACCTGGCCAACTTCACAAAGTGGGTTTTGGGGTTTTTTCCTTATTGCACCTTTACCGACCTTGCAGGCAGCTAAGTATAGAATTAAACCTAAGCATTGCCCCTATCTTTGTTTTTGGTTTTTTTTAATCAGGTTTGGCAACAAGGAGGAGTACATGTCCTTCATGAACCAGTTCCTGGAGCACGAGTGGACCAACATGCAGCGCTTCCTGCTCGAAATCTCCAATCCGGAGACGATCTCAAACACGGCGGGCTTCGAGGGATACATTGACCTCGGAAGGGAGCTCTCCACCCTGCACTCCCTCCTCTCTGAGGTGGTGTCCCAGATGGACCAGGTATATTATTATGGGATATATTATTTCAACATGATGGGAGGGGGGGAGGGGAATGTTGCTGACAATGGCGGCGCATTAGCTTCCATCATCGTTATAGAGAAATCCATACCTCGACTGCAGAAGGATAGAATCCAACTGTTTTGCAGACGGTCCAAAGTCGTCTTCAGTGCATCATTATGCTGAGACCCGCATTAGGATGTTTATCACGCATCAGTCAATAATTTATTATTGCATTACATAAACAGGGAGAGAGCTCTGTAAAGCCTCGGAGGCTGACTGAGGCATATTAATGGATTTACAAGGACATTGACGTTAGCGCTGCTAAGAGACGGGAAAGCAGATGCATGTTGGTAGAGTATCTGAGAGTCTCTGAAACTTTTTTATTTCAATAATTCAGAAATCGCAGTGAGTCTCGGTCGACGGGCGAGTCCATCAGGGCGCCGGGCGTCATTTAATTATTCAGTATGTTTTCTGAATAAGAGAGCCGATTGCGCGGCAGAGGAAAATAAGTTTGTCTAAATAAAAATATGCAGATATGAAGCAAAATATACAAAGTAATGCAGTCGCCTAATGGCCCAGACTGTAATTTGAATTGATGCTAATAATTGTGTGTCTTCATTAACAGAGTGCAGCTTCCAAGCTGGGTCCTCTGCCCAGGATCCTGCGGGAGGTGAACACCGCTCTGTCGAACCCATCCAACGTCCAGATGACCCCCGGACAGCCGTCAGATCACATGGCGTCGCCCCCGGCGGAGGCGGGTTGCAGCATCTCCACCGGCTTGCAGAAGATGGCCATCGACAACGACCTGTCAGGGTAAGAACTAAGTTGAGATGCTGCGCGGCCCCCGAGTTACACAGAGGAGGCGGGGCCGTTTCCCACTTCCTGGCAGGTTGAGTTTTCCCCACCACCGGTTTCGCTGAGCGTTGCTGTTTGTCACGTGGGCACCATGACACAGTGGGTGGAGCATCACCTCCAGCTTGTTTACACCAACCAGGTGACACCTCTGGGTGAATGCACAAAGGGCACGGCAACCTTATCTCACTTATCTCCTTCAAGTCTGCGTGCCAAAACGAAGGCAAGGTGACCCACAGGAGGAAGGATATGTCGTTAATAAACCGCGGCGGACACACAGCGCCACCACGCCGGCAGGCGGGTGAGATCATACCTCACATGAGAGAAAGGTTAGGCAGCCAGAGAAACCGGAAGAGAGGCAGACGGCTAATATCGTTATGCTAATGAGGGGCCCAGAATCAATGGAAGTAATTAAGTCCTGTTATGACCTGATGCCAGAGCCTGGCCTCTTTATCTGGCATCTCCCTGCTCATGTAATGATACGTGTGTGTGTGTGTGTGTGTGTGGCGCATCGTCATCAAGTTGTGCAACCGAAACGGCATTCAACATGAGTCTGAGATTCCCATCTAATTGCTCCTCGTCCAGCAACCGGCGAAAACAAAAAGCAGGAGAAAAGAGGAAGAGGAAGAGCAAAGACTGAGGAAGGGAAGCGAGTGAGCAGAATTAAGAGAAAGAAGATAGGAGGGAAGGGTAATGGGCGTGGAACCAGGGAGAGGAGATGAGCGTGATGTGAATGATGGGGATTATTGGCCCATAAATCTCTGTCAAGGGAATTGTCTTCTGGCAATAAAGCATCCGTCTGCCGGCCGGGAAGGAAGAAGAGGAGAGGGTGACGAAGCAAATGAGTCGAGACAAGACATCCATCCGTCCTCAAAGACGTGTTTGGTGGTTTGACATGAACAAATATGTTAATATTTCGGGTCTCTCTTCCAGATTAGTGGACTTCACCCGGTTGCCCTCCCCTACCCCGGAAAATAAAGACCTGTTCTTTGTGACGAGGAGCTCAGGGATCCAGCCTTCCCCGGCACGCAGCTCAAGTTACTCGGAAACCAACGAGCCTGATCTGGGCCTGTCCAACGGCAGCAAGAGTTTGTCCATGGTGGACCTGCAGGACCCACGCAGTCTGGAAGGCGGCCCGGCTCCCAGCTACTCGGATGCACTGGTGGAAGGCCCGCCCCCTGGTGGAGGCTGGCCGGCTCGGGTTCCACAGCCAAACGTCCCCGTGGGTCCCACCCTTAGGAGGCAAGGCCAGACCCCCATCGCCATAGGAACAGAAAGCACGCCAGGTAGACCCGCCCAGCTATTGGCCCCCTTGTCCTTCCAGAACCCGGTCTACCAGATGGCAGCCTGCCTGCCGGTGTCCCCACGCGGAGTGACCGACTCTGGGTCAGAGTGCCACAGCTCTGTGAGTTCCCATAGCAACACAGAGGATGGGCCAGCAGGGGGGAAGCTCGCCTTCCTGAATCACGGTGGGGGCAGCAGCGGGGACGAGTACACCAGGCGTTCAGGCGAGTTCAACCGCCGGCAGCTGTCACTCACGGAGACGCCGCACCAGCCCGCCGTCCCCAGACAGAACAGCGCCGGCCCCCAGCGGAGGATAGACCAGCCTCCGCCACAGAGCGTCACCCGAGGCCGCACCCCCCCCAACCTGAACAGCGGCCCCTACCCCCGGCCGTCGTCTGGCAACATGATGACGTCGTCACCCGACTGGCCCGGCAGCGGCGCGCGACTACGGCAGCAGTCTTCCTCGAAAGGTGAAAGTCCTGAGACCAAGCAGAGGGCTCAGCACAAACAGGTACGGCACTCCGGGGCGGGGCTCCGGGGCGGGACTACGGGGCGGGGCTCTGGGGCGGGGCGCCCGTCTCTAACGAACCGTAATGAAGGAGGCTATTCCTCAGGGCATGATTCAACCGCCGCCGTATCCGTCTGTAATTACATGAAATTACACGGATCCTATTATGAAACACGCGTTTATCCCATTGCATGCTAGCCTGTGTGGGTGGACTGTGTAATCTGCCCCCCCCCTAATGAACTCCAGTCAGAGCGCGTGTAATAACAGTCATTTACGTCACTGTTTCATTGATCACCTTTTGCAGGCTTAGCTTAAGGTTGGTAGCGCAATAATTAGCCTTTTGTTAGCTCTCCTGCTACGTGGAATTACGCGTGAGACAGCAGGCATGCTACATGCTAAACCAAGATTAAAACCTCAAGTCATTATGCACCATGTTAGCATGGCTATGTTAGCGCTGGAGCAGCGGCTCGATTCCCATGAACCTTTGTTGCAGGGACGTTTTATGTAGGAATATAAACCCGTTTTCCATTTGTGCATCAACATCCCACTGACTGAATCTTGCGCTGATGGGCTTTCTGGTAGAAACACACACACACACGCACACACACGCTATCTACCTCATTAATTCCTAAATATTTACCTTTCTTGCAGCTGGTGAGATACTGTAGCCCGACACACTCACACATTTGCATCAGGCGCTCAAAAGTGTGCATGTGTGTGTGTGTGTGTGTGTGTGTGTAGGTGGGTGCGGGCTTGAAGACGAGGTGTGTGCGTTCCATTCCACCTGCTGCTTTTGGTGCATTTCAAGCTTGTTGGTTCTGTGCTGTTGTTACACCCTGCCCCCCCCCCCCCCCCCCCTCCCTATCACTTGCCTTCAGCTCATGGGTTTGTGTGTGTGTGTGTGTGTGTCTGTGTTGTGTTGGTTTTACTAGGCCCCCTCCCCAGTGATCCCCAGTGCGCTGGACCGCACAGCAGCCTGGCTATTGAATATGAATTTGCAGTATTTAGACCATGAGGGGATGGAGTCCGAGTCACTGAGACACAGAGTGGATCTGACTCAGGTGGAGAAGGTAACCTGCCTCCTCATCCGACCTTTGACCTTTACCAACCCCTCCTTTCACAAACCACCTCGACTTTCAGCCCTGATACTCCCACTCGGCTATTCTTCCCACTTTCACCTCCCGTCTGCTGCATTTGGTCCCAGTTTGCATCGAGTGAAGTCTTAAGATCCTCATCATTTTAGAACATCCAATCAATAGTTAGCAGTCAGCTAGCCTGTTAGCTGTGAGGCTAAAATGTAGCAGCAGGAGCCTGTAAAGCAATGAATCAATAACTAGAAGAGCGCTCAGAGAGCACAGGCCTCCGCCGTGCAGCTCATTCCCCTCCTAACCGGATTCAGACGGTCCACATGGTGATCTGGATCAGCATCAGAAGGTTATAAATTGTTCTCGGGATCTTTATACACCAACAGCTTTGGATCATCACCAAAAATGTAATCATCTGTTCCTGGTAAGGTTCCCGACATTTCCTGAAAAGTTATCTTGCTAATGGTTGGACAGACGCCCGGCGATGACCTAAGCTCCGCCTCTCCTCGCCGGAGGTAATAAAAAAAGATTGATCACGTTGAGGCGAAGCAGACACTCTTAAAAACTACACTCTCTTCAACGTCCTCCCCTCGCTCTATGACCATATTAGGAAATGATTCAGGTGTGTGTCTGTGTGTGTGAGCAGCGCGTCCACACACACACGTTGCTACTTGTGCACGCTTTGCATCCATGCAACACGCCTCCATTCCCGCTTCTCTTCTCTGCAGCCTTTACGACCGTTCGCCCTCGGCTTTCCCGTCTGCGCTCTGATTGGCTGCCACTTAATGAATGCAAACCTGTCATCCCCAACACAGCAAATGTTGCAGGAGGGGGGGGCAGGTGTGATATTAATAAAGGGCTTTTGTTATTGGGCAGAAAAAGAAGAACCTCTGGTGTGTGAAATATGAAAGAAGAACGCTGAACCATGAACTGAATGCTTCTTCTGTGTGACAGTAAATAGCATAATGTGCTGAGTCGTCTGTTTACGGTCGTATCTGAATCCCTTTGAAGGAGAATCCTTCATAGACGGATCCATTTCTGAAGCTAATGCTAAAATATAATGTGTTTTGGTCGAAAGCTTTTTAATTTAGAGTGAGATTTTCTTTCTGGACAGAAAAATATATTTTGTTACTGTCAAAACCTTTTTCTTTGATGGTTCTTTCTTTTTTTTTTATTCTCTTTTATCCTATTCTGTGATTCTTCAATTGTGGCCTCCATAAAAACCCTGAGGGTTCAAAGTACTCTGTTCAATATAAAATAATTTTAAGATATTCTCAGGAGTCGGCACCACATTAAATGATGAAATAGAATGTCTGGATTTATTTTTATTCATTTACCGTGGAGACAAAATGCAGCGTCATTTATTGAGAATAATCTTTAGTTTAAAATTAATATTTTAAAGCTTTAATTACGTTTCTTGATTAAAGCAAATCGATTTTGTTGAGTGTGACCTTCCTGCCGCCTTCAGGATGGACGCTCATAAATCCATCCGTCCTCCCCGCTGCTAAAGCTAATGGCGTTCTCTCCTCCGCTGCTAATTAGCGATGTTTGACATGCTAACGCTGAGATGCTAACGTCGTTGCGCTGCGGCTGTAACTTCCGGTCGTGTTTTCTTTATTTTATTCCCATTGATGAGATTTTCTTCTTCCTTTTTTATCCAGGAGAGAGTTCCTCCATTAGTTTCCCCCCCCCCCCCCCCCCCCCCCCGACCCCCCTTCCTCACCTGAAGACAAGCCTCTCTGGCTCCTCCCAGAGGTCAGGGAGAGGATTTCAGGGGGGGGGGGTTCTTTTACAGTGGGGAAAGCTTCTGGTTTGATTAAGAAGGAGAGACGGTAATTTGATTGGGAGGCAGGTGCACATTAGGAAATGATGAAAGAGCCTTGAAGTGAACATTTCCTCCGAGACCGTTTCCCTTTTTATCCTCATGAGCAAGAAGCCGGAATCTCGGGCCTGATTGGGGGGGGGGGGGGGGGGTGTTCTGTTCCGGTCCGTTATGGTAATCAAGGAGGGGTTCCTGCTGATAGGGCTGATGATGATTATCACGCCGATGATGGAGACGGCGGCGGCGACAAATCGCCTCATCTCTCTGCTCCTTTCCCCAGTATCAGCAGGAGATTGCGGTGCTGCAGGAGAAGCTGCGGGCGTCGGTCCAGAAGCTGGAGGAGTACGAGGCCCGTCTGAAGGGCCAGGATGAACAGGCCCAGAAGGTCCTGATGGAGTACCAGGCCAGGCTGGAGGAGTCGGAGGAGCGCCTCCGCAGACAGCAGGACGACAAGGACCTCCAGATGAAGGGCATCATCAGCAGGTATGTAGGAGGAGGGGGGGGAGGGGGGGAGGGGGGAGGAGGGAGGAGGCGCGGTTCTGGCCGTCCGATTGCAGGTTCTGACTCCCACGTCTCGCCTGTCCAGGTTGATGTCGGTGGAAGAGGAGCTGAAGAAGGATCACTCGGACATGCAGGCGGTGGTCGACTCCAAACAGAAGATCATTGACGCACAGGTGAGTCCGCCCCTCAGTAGCCCCGCCTCCGGTCCGGTAGAAAACCGAGCGGCGCTGCTCTGGAGCGGCGCCTGATTGGGCGAGGCTTAAACTCTGCTCCAGCGTGGAAAACGGGCCTGCTACTTGCTTCAGGAAGTGTGTGTCGCACGCCCGGAGACACAATACGAACACAAACGCGTGTGTGTGTGTGTGTGGGGCGGGGGGGGGGGGTATGCATACATAATCTCCTTCATGCGTTAAGAAATGAGACTTTGCATCTGCAAACAATAACGCAGCAGCGCGGCGACACGTCTCATCAGTAAACAGGCGGAGAGAATGGAAATCAAAAATCTCATCATGAAGCGGTGTGCGTGTGCGTGTGCGTGTGCGTGTGCGTGTGCGTGTGTGTGTGCGTGTGACAATGCGTTAATTCAGTGAGCGCCGTGCTGCAAGATGCATCTACAGGCTGATAACAAAAGATTCATTGAGCAAAAGGAGAATGTCTGAAGCACAGGTTTAGACCCGACAACCACCTGCAGGCCGCTGCTTCAGCTCTGCCCACTTCCTTACTTTATTATTTTTCTTTTTTTGCGTGTTCCTTATTGTTCTGCCCGTGCAGGAGAAGCGCATCGCCTCGCTGGACGCGGCCAATGCCCGCCTGATGAGCGCCCTGACGCAGCTGAAGGAGCGCTACAGCATCCAGAGCCGCAACGGCATCTCCCCCACCAACGCCACCAAGCTGCAGATCACGGAGAACGGGGAGTTCAGGAACAGCAGCAACTGTTAGTCCGGCTCGGCGGCCGCTCGGACGGGACGCCTGCGTGGGCGTGAGGGGAGGCGGGGCTAAGCTTGTACATATAAAACTAACCAGTGGACGGTTCAGGATCCCGCCCACGCCTGGGACAAACCACTATATAACCACAGCCAGAAACATGGTCACCTTACTGTAGCACCTCCCCCCCGCTCTATCGCTTTAAGTCATTTATGAAGAACCAAATAAGGAGATCAAATCAATCTTTACGTCCCGTTTCACTTCTGGGGGTGTGTTCCTGAATGCCCCCCCCCCCCCATCCTTATGTAGTGCACTTTGTGAAAAGCTATTGGTACAAAAAAAAAACGCCTTAAATGAACACACCTCCACTTTATCCCACCGCTCCCCTCTCTCTGCAAAAAAACAAACAGAAAAGGCACAACGGAAACTGTGGATTTGTAAAGAATACAGAATAAATTGTACACATTTTAAATGTAATATTATGAACGCTAAAGTAAATGAATTCTATGTGAAGCTATATTAACGAGATTGAATATAGATGTATGCGTTTTTCTTCTTTAGAGTATATACACACACACACACACACATCTATATCTATATTTGATAATCTCAAATATAAATGCAGCCCTTCATTTAGGAGCCAGTTTTATTTTTCTCTTAGGATGAAAGACTGCAGCTTCTGGAGGAGAAGGCCTCGCTCCTTAGAGGCGTGTCTTCTCGACGCTCCCTCATCCTCATACATTTTCTCTCCAACGGCTTCGCTCGTCGGTCGAGTTTAATTTCACCGCACCAAACTGTGACTTCATCAGTAGTTCCTCATCCTCCCATCTTTTCTTCCTCTCCTCCACCTTCTTCCATCCATTCTTCATCTTCAATGTGAAGATGCTAACCCCCCCCCACCGTCATCATCGCAACCCTGTCGAGTGTTTTGTATTTTTTTTTTCTCACCTGTAACAGACTGTGCGTTCACACCAGAGGCTATTCTAGCGTCACCCCCCCCCCCCACCCCTTTTCTTGCCGATTGGACGGTATTGATGAATGGCTCGCTGCAGACGTATACAGTGAATACATGATGAGTGTATGGAGAGGCTGGAAGGCCTGCGAAAGTGTACATTAAATGCTCGCGCTATTTTTACCGGATGCTAACAGAGCTTTTTGTAAATGTTTGTTGTGCTCAAAATCTGCTGTATCATTATGGATATTGTAAATACAGAATAGCTCAGTCGGTAATCTATCCTCATTGGGTCGAGCTGTCCAATTAAATTAACCTTTGTCAGTGTTCTCCCTGTTAAAGCTATTGTTTTTGTATTTAGGGTGTAATATCAGTAGCCAAAACAGATTAAGTAGGAGTTTGGACTCGTTGGTTTCAGGCCGGTCTGGATGAGATTCACAAGCACAATCCTGTTTTCTCATCGGTTTAGCTCTGAGCACTTTCCGGTCGCTGTTTATAATTAGCTTGTTCTTTTAGCGCAGCGTCGCTTTTCAGTGCTGAAAAATTACGCCACGTTAAAAACCAAACAAAGGGATTTTCGGGACACGTCGAGTAAATCAGCATTTGCAAAAGGTTTTCAAGAGATTTAGAGCGTTCCTCTTCATCAGTCATCAGAAATATTCTTTAATTAAACTTTCGTTTCAGTTCGGCTAAAACAACGATTAGCAATGATCATTGAGAGTCTGCAAAGGCTAGCACAGTCTCACTTTAAACGGTAAAGTAAAATGCTAAAGCGATATCAAGTTATCGTGTAGACCTCATCAATAAAATACTTAATCAAGTTTGTCTAATTTGACTTCAGTTATCTGTTTATTGATCCATCCATTCCCCCCCCCCCACCCCACCCCACTTCACCAAAAAGATCAATCAATATAAAGCTAGAAATATAACAGATGTTGTATGTTTTCTATTATCTTGTAGAAAATACTTTTGTAAGTATGTTTAAAGTATAAAGTATTGCTGGATTCCACTTCATTTGACGACAGTGACAAAACAATAATGTACAGAGGAATTTGTGTTGAGAAAATGTGGCTGTGCAATTTATGTACATTTGCAACTAGACCTATTAAAGTTTTATTTAGCTATTTTAAAATCTCACTGCTGTTCCGTGATGTTTTTTTTTTTTTTACTACACTAAACGTGTTATTCAATCCTCCATCAGACCTGGATGGAGGACGAGCCACGGAGGAGAGCATATGCTGGCGTTCAGGGTCCAGAGGAGGACTGGAGGATGATGGAGGGATGTGACAGATGGGTTTCAGCTCTCTACCGCGCTGTGAACCTGACCTACATACAGCATGATTGTTATTCGCCACAGCGGGTAGGAAAAACCTGAGATGGTCTCAACGGGGAAAAAAAAGGAAGGGGTGTTTTTAAGTAGACGTAACAAACTAAACAGTTCAGTTTATTCATCTTGGTTTATGTTTTTAAAAAATGAAGCAGTAAAACTTTACGCTTTTCATGTTATATGGAAAGTAAATGTTTCATAGCGGCGCTTTAATATTCCACGCAGGGAGAGTTTTATCGGGGTCACGGCTGGAATAGCGCTGAAGGTGACGTCAAGGACCAGAAGCGCTTGATTTGGCTGACGGCTCAGATGTCAAAGCCAAGTCGAGATATTTTGAAATAAATTGAAGCATGAATGAGTGGAGGAAAATGTAACAGATGGGCGTAGAAAATCTAAGGTTTTAAAACGCACACAAAAAATGAAAAATCTATTTGAAGCTCAGAGATGTAAACAGAATAAACTGCCAACGCCGCTGCTCTTATGCGACACATCGTCCCCTAATGTTGTGACAAACGGCGCCCCGTAATGAGGCCACGGGGGAAATCACGCAGGAAAATAATGGCACAGTGGATTTTAGCTGCTGCATGTTTTGCTCATACATATTTAAATATTTAGAGAATAAAACACTAAATATCAAAGTTTGTTTTTTTTGCAATGAATTTATTTCATTAATAGTAGTTACACTGTCACTCATCCCAAAATCTCCTTCATGTCATTAGATAGTAAATATTTTATTCCTTCAGCAGCAAAATCTCTCATTTTGTGGAACAGCTGCCGACATCAAGCGTTTCAAAAACGTTGTTGTACATATACAAAAGTAATTTCACCTCATTTAAAAAAATATATATATGCACAAATCAAACTTCAATGTTCGGTTAGTTGGTATGTTTCAACGAGGAAGCCATGTGAATAATAAAATAAACGTAAATAGTTTTCTGCTTAAATACAACTTTGTGAAATTTTAATTCAGTCCCAAACGCAGTTGCGTGACTACAAAGCAAACGCGTGCACTTCCTGTTTACAAACGACTGGAGCGGCTGAAGAGCCGAAAGAGAGGAGCTATAATTGATCCCTGGTGCTGGAGTGAGGAAATAAAGAACAGTACACGAGCAGAACGGCCACACATTCATCTTTGTGCAAATATAATAGTTCAAATAGCCGCTGTGCAAATTCAAGAACACAATTAAACAAAATAAATGCTCCATCACGTATTTATTCATTTGTAAATGTACGGAACGTAAAACGGGAGCGTCGTTATCCCTGAAAAGACGGGATGTGTTGGTGAAGCAATCCTCCTCCTCCTCCTCCTCCTCCTCCTTCCGCTGTTCATATAAGATCACATCAGGAGGGCAGGAAGTAATGTCCCAACCTCCTTATCTCGGTCATTCCATTTCCACCCCCACCATGAGCTCATCTCAGCTCCCATCAGCTCCTGCGCGGTTGACAGTGGCGTTTGGGAGTCGGGCAACTGGTCGGCGCTCCTCTTCGTCAGTTCTCCACATTGGCCTTGAGTGCGCGAGGCTTGAGCCTCTGGTGCAGCCGGTAGTCCTGGCTGGCCGCCCTCCGCAGAGGAGACGGCGAGCTGGGCTGAGGGTGGGCGGGGCCTAACGTCTGAGTCCTGTTGGCTCGCGGCGGCGCCACCCGGCTGCAGCTCACGGAGCGTCTGTCTTCGACGCTCGACTGCGAATCCAGCTGAGCCTCGCACAGTTCCAGGAGGAACGCCACCTGCTCCCTCAGAGCGAGGGATTTGAACCTGCGAGCCGCCAGGTAGAAAAAGGCGTCCATGAAGGCTTGCAGTCCCATACCTGGGGAGCAAAAAAGAGAAGACGCATCACAGCTGAGGCAACAGGTGAAAGAAACCCGGATCGAAGGAGCCGATAATCCCAAAATTAAATTAAAGAAGGAACGCGGATTATTCCTCTTCCGGGATCCCAACAAATCCTTCAATCCTCACGCCCAGAAATAAAATCCAGACCCCGGCTGCCGCCTCCGTGAATAACACATGAGCTCGTTCTAAATTCAGCCCCCCCTCCGCCCGGCGCATGTGATCTCCATCCGTCCGAATCGCCTCGCAAACATTCCTCGCAAGCTGCAACGTCTGAATAATTCATGTCGGGGTCCATCTCCGCCGTCGCGTTGTGAGCTCAGCTCATTTCAATTACGGGAATCTGACAGAGAGCGACACGCTAATATCTCGGAGCACGCTATTGGCTGTCCGTCCTCGACAACCCGATTCTAGCACGTTGTTTTGCGTTTATTACCGGCTTCTCTGGAGTCGGCCGTCGCTCCGGACCCGGACCAGCGGCGGGTGATGTCTATGTAGAGGATGTCCACCGACGCCATGGTGAAATTACTGCTGCTCAGTTTGCAGGTCCTGAAATGGGAGATTCTGTTTCAGGAATCACTTTCACAAAAAAACAGCAGCGTCTGAACAGACCGCTTTATATCCTGAACGGTCTTTTATTTTTGAACCTTTCAAACGTTCCTCGTACCTGATGAAGGTCCGGAACGCCGTGGGGCCCAGACGCATGCTGCCCTTGACCCCCAGGAAGCGAATGAACAGCGCTGCGATTCGCTCCACCAGCCGGAGGTACTTGAACTGCTTGGCGTACTTCGGGTAGACCTGCTTCAGGCAGAGCGACGGCAGAGCGCCGTCGTCCGGGATCCCGGCCTGCGTCTCCGCCTCTGTGGGAAACTCCTGCTTTTGGGAACTTGAACCGCAGAGAGAGGATCGTGCGTTTTAGCGAGTGGTGTTTCCGTCACTTTGTTTCCATTTACACAACCAGGAGAACCAAAAGCAGGACGATGTCTCAGACGAAGGTTTCGCGGCGGCGTCCCTTCTGTCCCCGCTGAGACGTCATTCACGGATCGATAAACCGGGTGACAGAAGAACGCGCCTCTTCGTCACGACTCCCCAGCCGCCTCTTCTTCCAGCATGTCATATTTACTTTCCTCTGTAATTTAAGCTCTCATTCCGTCTCCATTAAACACAAACGCGTTCCTTTGCCTGGGCGTCCCTTTTTATTGCACGCCTGGACAGCTCTCGTCTCTTTCTCACTTCATCTTGAGAAGTTAAACTCATACTGGGGGTGACTTTGGTCTCAACCGGCGGCGCTCTGATCGACTGAATCTCATCCATCCCACTACTGAACGGCTGTCGGCGACCACGAGACGAGTGCTTTTACTTGCTGTCGACCGTCTGTGCAGTGAAAACGGTGCTGAGCCTTCAGCAGCGGCGGCAGGGAAGGTTTTGTTTTCGCCGCCACGGATCGTTTCTTAATGAATTCTAACGTTTTTTGTAAAGGGAACAGAAATCTAATCGACACCACCACTTTGAAACGGAACAGAGCCGTTGGATTTCATATTCAATCCTTTTATACTTTAAAAAGCAACTCAGAAATGTGTTGAACAAACGGCTTGGCTTCGGAAGCGTCACAACTGCAGGGTTTCTCTCTTTTTCAACCAGGAGAGGAACGAAATGAATGACGAAGCACAGATTATCTAATCCCAGCATGGATTGCCTCAAAGACTACAGTTACCATCTGAAGTCCTGAAGCACTACCTGCTAGGAGTTAAATTCTCCTCTCCGTATTAAAGACGACTGAACTTCTTTGTTCTCTCTGAAAGAACTTGGGTGGAAATCATTCAGCGGGAGGAGAATTTAAACGTGTCGCGCTGGAGCCGAAGTCGAGGTGTGGATGAAAACAGAGGACGGAGCATTAAATGTATGGAAGTGTGCTACCGACGATGACGATGGCATTTAAGTGGGTTTTCTCCCCCCAGAGGACACCCGATCAAGTCTCTGATATCGAGGACGCTCTCCGGAGAAGAACAAAGGGAGGGAAGGGGTGAAGAATGGAGGCGGCGATGGAATAAAAACAATAAATCCTCTTGTCATGGAAGAAAAACGGGCCGAGAATGGGAACAAAACACAAACTCTAATGGCGGAGATTTATGAGCCGGCGCCACACGGAGCCCGTCGGACGGAGAGGCTGGTACACGAGCGGCTGGATTTAATTTCTCCATTTAACAGGCTTACTGGAGCCGCTGCGGTACGGTCAGAGTGAGATATCGTGCTTCTGAAGACCGGCAGAGAGAATGAACGCACAGACCCATCTTCAGACTGTGTGTGTGTGTGTGTGTGTTTACAGGGAAGGCTTCCTGTGGCCCGGGTCCATAAGGCGGAGGGTGTCCCTGATCACGCCCACTTTCACCTCTTTGTCAACCGGACTGGGAACGTATTCAAAAACCCCCGGTGCGACCTGGAACAAACATCGACGCCGGATTAAAACATCGAATGTAAAGACGTCGAACCGATCCGACGATCCTTCTTCACCTCCTGCTCGTGTTCGATCCTCATGCTGGGGTTGGAGTTAACCTCGAGGAGAACGGGCTTCAGGTTCTTCATCAGGAGGATGTCGAACCCGACGACCTGAGACGGAGACGCATCCGTGAGGAGGGGGCACTCGCAAACCGGAACGCCGGAAACGCCGGACGACGCCCACCTGGAAGCAGGTGGGTCCCGGTTTGCCAGGCGGCACGTCGGCGTGATGGTGCACCTTCAGCTCGGGCACAATGGCGACGACGGTCTTGATGACGAGCGCGATGATGTCGGACCACACCTTCTTGACGTCGACGCCCTTGGCGGCCAGCCTGTGCAGCACGCTGGAGAGCGTGCGCTTGCTTCCCGTGCACTGGCTGTCGGAGTGCACGAAGTTGCCGCTGTGGACGTTCAGGGAGTAATTCGTCAGGTGCATGAAGACGTGGCTCAGGTTCTTCTGGCTCGGTTCCTGCGTGATCACAGCGGGCCTTTAGCGTGTGCGTGGAGCACGCGGGGTTCCAAAGCGGCGCCGGCGTACCTGATAGGGCTCGGTGCAGAAGCGCGTCAGGCCCTCCCTGGCGATGTAGATCTCCAGCGGCTCCAGGGACCTGATCAGCACGTAGAGGCGGATGTCGAACTTGAGCTTGTCGACGAGCAGCGGCTTCTGGATGTACTCCTGGACCACGGCCTGCTTGACCTGCGAGCCCGCCGTGAGCTTCAGCTCGCTCGGGTCTCGGATGAGGTAGATGCCTTCCCCCTGCGAGCCCCCGTCCGGCTTCACGATGAAGGTGGGGGTCGCCAAGGCGCCGTCGTCCTTCGCCGATCGGATCTACGGGACAACGCGGGAGTGAGGACGAGCGAGAGTTCTACTGGCAGAGTCCGTTGGAACTAAAGCCTGAGATTTGATTCGTCTGCACCGAACCCTGGCATGAACCGATGTCCTAGCGCCCCCTGCTGGATGTTTCCTCTTGTTGCTGGATATGATTTTTTTTCCGCTCGACTTCCGACCGTCTGCAGCGGCGAGTGAAGCCGAAGCGTCGCTCTGATATTACAGCCAACTAAAGATCATATTTGTTGATTCCGCTCATCCTCAGTTCATAAAACGCGCCGATCATAAAAAGCTCAGCAGGATAAGAATGAGAATATCATCCAGCACAACTGGAGTTTATTCAGGAAGAACCGAAGAGGGGCGGAAAGAAAAGGACCTTGACTTGATCGTTCTCATCTCATCGTGACGTGGAAAATCATTCATGCAGAGAATAAACTCTGCTTAGAGACAAAATCACTTCCAGATCAGTTTCAGCTTAAAATCTAAATCGACTGAATCCATTTTAGAAGAGGCGCCTGTTTATTAAAGAAATGACTGAATCAAATTCTTTATTCTAGAGATCTGCGGACAAAAAACATAAAAAAGCCTTCCGGGACTCCACCTGTGCGGTAAACTGCTGGTATTCCTCGGGAAGGATCCACGACCGGGGATAGAAGTCGAAGTCTTCGGGGAACAGCTCCTGCATCGTCCGCACCGCCCGACTCATGTTGATCTTCCGCAGCATTTCCATCATTCCTGCGAAGGACAAACTGCCTCAGGGATGAGCGATAAATCACAGATCAATAAAGATATACTGGAAATAATGTCCTGCCAGGAGCTCGCTTTGGGAAAGGAACTTAAAGGAGGATCCGTAGTGTTTCCAGGGGATGCAATTCAATGGGATTTATTTCTTCCTGAGTCTTTCCCGGCGGGATTGTGGCCGTAGCATGAAAAGGTTAGCATCGCAGCAGCGAGGATCAGCGAGGATCAGCGAGGCCTTAACTAAATCCCTGTTTGTGATTCCAGAATAATTAGTTCTCATAAGTACCGAGACCCCGCCCACAGGTAGAACAGCGATGTCCGCATAGGGCGCAAACACTAAAGAGGGCGCGGGGACACACCTGGGAATTTGTTCACCTGTCCTGAGACGATGTTTTCATTGTCATGGAAGGAAACGCCGTGCCAGTAAATATCGCAGGCCGCCCGTCTTCCCAGAGGAAACTGGAGAGAAGAAAAGAGAAAGAACGTGAACAGAGAGAAGTTGGGATGTTTGGAAGGCGTCCTTCCTCTCCGCGAGCCCGGGGATAATCTCCTGATGTGACGGGATAGTCGTACTACGGAAGGATTCGGAGCGCTGGGAAATCCGACTCACGCTCTTTATCAATAGCGCACAATTTGAAATGCTGCAGAATCCACGTTTCACCGCGTAGAACACACGAAGAAGCTTTAAAGCGACGATAGACCCAACGATGCAAGGCTCAGGTTTACGTCCCGACACGAAGGCGGCTGGAGTTTCAGCCCCCCCTCCGAGGCGTCGGCCCCGGATCTGTAGCGCTGTGACTCTGTTGGAGGTCCACGGCGAGGACAGAGCGGACCCGGAGGGTTTAAAGGTCACTGTGAGGTCACCGGAGTCAAATAGAGCCTTTAACCTGTTCCTGGTCTCTTCTAGACGTTTGATTAAAACAAATAATGCAAAGATGAAGAACGCATGCGTCATCCTGTCCACCTCATTCTCCATCGTCTGGTGATTTACGAAGCGTCAGAAGTTATACTGGAATAAAAACAGCTGCGAGGTAATAATAAATAAATAAAGCGCTGCCAGGAAAGCTGAAACTAATTAATATTCCAGCCCGCACATTAAATATTAATGCTAAGAGAGTCCTTAATGGATGAACTTATTCATCGCTGTTATATTCAGATGATTAGCAACAATCACACGTTGGAATCAACTCATTTAGATCGTTTAGAATTGATTATAATAAGTTGGGCCACAAATAAAAAACAGAGCTTTTAAGTTCAGAAAACACAGCTTGATTCGTTTTATTGTGTTTGAGGGGGGAACAAATAATTAGAAAACACTTGAAATAAATAAAGAACAAAAGTCTTAGAGTGATCAGCGGGTTAATAGAATCCAACATCTTTATTTATTGTGTTTAATCTGTGCAGAGTGAACCAGAATAAACTCACCTCTTTCCACTTTAACTGCTTGATGCTTAACTTCAGCGCCTCCAGGGAGGTTTTGGCTTTCGCGGTGTCCACCGTCACCGGCCTCCTCTTCCTCGGCTTGGATCCGTCCTCCGGACGGGCTTCCCGGCTGCTTTCAGACGGATCGACGTTTGCATAATTCCCGTTCGTGTCCGACGAGTTCTTGTCATCCTCCCCCGGTTTAACGCGACTTTTACCGCTGGACGCGTCCCCGCCAGCCGGTCCGCTGATGCTGCGGGGATCCGGTGACACGGAGGCCGCGGGGGGAGCCGCTGGAAGCCGCTCCGCATCCTCGACTAATGATTCCATTTGCTCGAGTTCAACCTTAACTTGTACATAATAATCACTCATTACGCGAAAGGCTAAAAGCGACGCCGCCGGGCAGGGTGCGATAATCCGACGCCGACGAGCTAAGGCTATCCTGTAATAACGTTGTAATAAGCATTGCTAATTTAGAATTTTAACTGGGCGAGAAAAATGCATGTTTTTATCTGAAAAAGGGCGCAGAGCGTGGAGATACACCGGCAGCCCGGAACGTTAACGAGCTACAAAACCGGCTAAAGAACTGAGGCTAAGTTAGCTAACGCCGACGGGGCAGCTGTTTACTGTCATTCTAGCTAGCAGCAGCTTTAAAATGCTAGCGGCTCTGACCCAAACATAGCATAGCTGCTAGTAGCTAGTAGCAGCTGTACGCTAGCCTGTCAAACTTCGTTTAGCTAACGCTAACTTAGCATAACATACCGGTAAGTGGAGCAGACTGTTCAACTCATGACAGAACGCACTTTGCGGCCGCCGCTGCTTCCTTCTCTGGGTGTTCCCGCCGGCTGTCGGACTCAGCGGCGTCTTCGGCTCTCTGTGCCCGAAAGATGTAACTCATCAGAGGCAGCAGAAGTCAGCGACCAGCCCGTCCCCACCGATCCTCCACCGATCCTCCATCATTCTGGTTAAGCTGGTGATGCCTTTGCGGTCGGTCGTAACTCTTCCCTTTCAAACGCGTTTAGCAGCTCTAATTTACCCGCACACGAACTTAATGTGGGAAAAACATGCTTTCACGTCGGGTTTGTTGTGTTTAAATGAAATATATAATTATTATTGGTGGAGCGTGTGTTTAGCGAACGCGTTTCTTCATTAGAAACGAAATAAAGTGTGGCGGTCGTATGAAAAGTGTAAATAACCGATGTGACGTGAAGCTAGCATCATCAACGTGGATGCACAGTATCTATTTATCTATCTATTAATTATTTTCATCGAGTTAACTGCAATAACGTATAATAATAGTATAATAATAAAGATTGATCACACAACTTAAAGAAAGTAAGAAACAAATATACATTTACTAAATAAAATATTACTTTAAGATGGTTTAGCCTTTGGCCCTTAAAAAATGGGGGGGGGGGGGGGAATTCCATTATAGTTACAGAATGACTATCAGGGATTGTGTGTGTATTAAATGTAGGTGAAGATGTTGCATTAAGATGTTTTTTTTGAATAGTGCAAGCCTTTCTTTATTAGTAGTTTGCAGCCAGCAGCAGGATACTACACTGATGTATTTATATGGAATGAAATGTACCGTCACCTTCCTGTGTTCAAGAAAATCTGCAGTGTCATCCTATATAAGAAAGTATACTTCCATCTTCAAAATGAAAACCACCGTGGGGCTTTGATGAGGCTTTATGAGAATAAATCTGCTGTTTCATACCGTACAGCCGTTATTTCACAGTTTCCTGTTATTCACAGTCAAAGTAGAATTCATTGGTACCAACAGGCAAATGAACCCGGAATAGCTCAACCCGTGTTTAAGAGTACTGAGTGTTCGAAATCTTCTTCCACAGTAACGTCTTGAGGTTGTTGAGCACGAGGGAATGGTGCACCTCCATCTGGCTCGCCAGACCGCTCAGCGTCACGCAGGTGCGTAGCTGCTTCTCCAGGTCCCCCCGGAGGTCAGAGGGGGCCCCGAAAAGCAGGAAGTCCTGCAGCAGCACGCACACCTTTGCGAGATTGGGCTGCACGACCTCGGCGTTGCACCGCTTCGCCAGCCGATCGCAGGTGGCCGTGCAGTCCCGGCCGTAAGTGCAGTCGGCGTTCGTTTCGCATCGCCGCCCCTTCAGAAACCCTCGCACGGCCGCCTCGGACGCCACGCTGCGCAGGTTGGCCATCTTGCAGTCGTACTTTGCGTTGTAGCCCACGTGGCGAGGACTGGCGTCGCATATTAGGAAGCTACCGTACGACCCGTGGAAAACCTCTTCCACGAACTCCAGCAGGCCGATGGTGATGCGAGCCCGGCGCGGCCAGGCCGGGGCGAGCCAGCGGTTCAGGCCGGAGGTCAGTGTCTCTGGGACCACGGCCTGCAGGTAACGAGGCACCTCCAGCCTGTAGAGGGAGCTGTGGCCCACGCGTTCCGTCACGTACAAGTCTCCGCAGAAGCCCAGCAGCTTTGGGGTGTGCTCTTTTTCCTGCAGCGCCACCATCAGGAGGAATTCGTTGATCTGGAGCAGAGCCCAAATGGACTTGGCCTCTGCGAGAGACACTTTCCCATCCTGGTTGACGTCAGCCAGGGTTACGACCCGCTCCACCAAGGTGCTCAAAGACGGCTGCTCACCGAGGTTAACCTGTCCGGAAGGCAGAGTCATTATGTTGTAAATATGGAATAAATAAAAAAAAATGCACATTCATCTGGGGTCAGGTGACCTTGAGGAAACCGTGTAGCATCTCTTTAAATTCATCCATAGACGTGCCGCGGCTCGGTTTGTCAAACAAGCTCATCTCCTGCCTCAGCAGCGGGTCTGGAGCCCCATCGCTCCTCACCGGATCCTCGATGCCGCACTTGATCACGACAGGCTTCTCCTTCCAGAGTCCGCTGTACACCTGGAGCGTGGGATCAGCGGTGAGAGAATGTGCTCGAATGCGTGTGGTCGCTGTGCGTTCTGTACTTTACCTGATGTGTGGAGGAGGTGGAGAAGCAGCGCTGCAGGGTTAGGGTCCTCTGATCGCACAACGCCTTGCAGGATGAGCCTGATATGATGCCTCTCCTGTAGTGATCACACTGCAGAAGGAAACAGGAAATACATTATATTTAATTTGATAAAAAGGTGCAGGTCCTCCAAATGTCTCCAATGATGCTTATAAAAATCCAAAATGTATGCCGTATTAATGTTTTTTATTTCTTCTTCTGGGTATTTCAATTATTCAGATCATACAAAGAGCTGATTGGATCAAACCTCTAGGAGGAGGAGTTAAAGAATCACACCTGCAAAATTCAAAGGGGCCTACATTGGATTTAGGGTCATGGCACCAAGATAAATATTTTTTTTTATTGTAGATCTTGACAGGATGCCCACCCAAACATTCACACTTCCAGATTTAAGGTCTGATTTTTCCAGATATTCCTCGCAGACAGCGATCGCCCTTCGGCGGCTACACTTACGATGACCACGTGACAGACGTGCCCACGGCAGAGCTCAGAATAAGAGGCGTACTGCATGTAGACGACCCAGCTGGCGACCAGGACGCCCAGCCACGCCAGGAGGAGGTACTTCACCTTGATGGCTGGGAGACGACTCTTCAGGAGGGGGGGGGGGGGGGGGGGAAGACATGCGTGACAAGCAATCAGATGGTGCAGATTAATGAGTCAGGAATGCCAAGGATGACGTCTGGAGGTCATGCCAGTTCATGAGGAGGAGGATTACGGCTGTAATCCCTGAAGTTAAGTGACAAAGCGATGAAGCAATAAAACAGTCACAGGACAATTCTTTCAATTTCAGATGAAATGGACCCAAATTTCCACGCAAGGACAAACAGGAGGATAACGCGCAGGCAACAAAGAACAGCCGTGACGTCATGCTGCGCGCGTACCTGCAGACCTTTGGACAGAGGGCAGAACAGCGCCAAATGAGCCAGTCTGCGCAAAGTCCTGGACATCATGAGCGGCTCTGTGTCGGGGAGGCGGCGGACAACGAGAGCAGGATCACATCGTTACGACCGACCCGCACCGGGCGTCGTGCATGACCGAGCGCGTCCTTCAGGGTCCAGCTCCATATAGGGCCGGATAATCTCCGCTCCGATCCGGGATTAAAGACGAGCGAGAGGCCAATAACGGAAAATCCGGTTAACGTGAAGGACGCCGCTGTTTTGGCTCAGCGGGCTGAACGAGACAAAGATCGTCACACCGTAAATTTAGGTGGCGGATGACGCGATGAGCGACCAGCCTCCGTTACGCAGCGCTCATCGGTGCGCGTCTTTAAAGGGGAAGACGCGCTGCGATGTTTTTGTTTTTTTATTCCGCCGATATAAATGTCGCTCATGCGTCCTGATCACTAAGAAACAAAATCTTTAATTACAATGGCGTTAAAAATTTTAGAAAAAAAATTCAAATAAGATGCATGTTAGCATTATATAATGCATAATTAGATAAAGGAATTTTGGCCATCCATCCAGAACGTTGATTATTCAGGAAAAATATTTGGTGGGAACGTTTGACAGGACTCGTCAAATCTTACATCTGTCTGAATCCGAGAAAGGAAAAAAAAAACAGGACTTTCCCTTTGGGATTAATAAAGTGTTCTGATTCTGGATCCAGAGGTTCACCAGTAGGTGTCTTTCTGTACTGAATCTTAAACATCGCAGATCACCAGACGTGAGACTCGGACCACCCCGATGTGTAGCGGATTCGTAAGAATAATCTCAACATTCTATGAATCAGGGAACTACGCAGTAACGTGCGTTACTTTTAACACAATCTGCATTTAGGTCAGTCTCAAACATTTATTCCATAAAGAAACAAGGCAGCAACAGACGGCTTTTGTATTTATGCGTTTTTAATGTCTCTTATTTCATCAAACATCACGTCAAGAGCGTTTGGCGGAGGGCGTCGACGGGCGGTGAACCAGCTCCAACTGTTTCCTTTTGTCTTTGGCCCGGATGATCGTCGCCTTGAACAAGTCGCAGTACAGCTCCACGGCCGCCGGGGTGTCATCGTTCCCAGGGATGGGGTACGTGATGAGGTTGGGGTTGCAGTTGGAGTCCACCACGCCCACGGTGGGAATGGCCAGCTTGGCTGCGTCTCTGATGGCCACGTGCTGCTGAAACACGTTGTTGAGAGTCGACAGGAAGACGATGAGGTCCGGCAACCGGACGTCCGGCCCGTACTGGATATTGGCGTTGGTGAGAATGCCGCCCTGCCAGTAGCGCGTGTGCGCGTACTCCCCGCAGCTCTTAGCAGTGGCCTCCACCAGGTGGCCGAACTGGCGGCGGCGGGAGATGAAGAGTATGACGCCGCCGCGGTACGCCACGTGGGCGGTGACGTTCAGGGCGAGCTGAAGATGCTCCATCGTTTGGTCGAGGTCGATTATATCTTGGTCCAAACGGCAGCCGTAGAGGTAGGGCTCCATGAACCTAACGGGAACAGAAGCACAGCGGATCGGACGTTAAACCGATTATTGATTATCCAGAGGTCACGCATAGAAATCCAGAACAAGCTGTGAGAAGGGCTTTGAATTCCAGTGGTAGCAAATCAACAAATAATACAAAACACCTTAAAATTAAAACGAAAGTTACTTTTTTATCCGTCTGACTGAAAATCAAGGCTCAGCAGGACAGTCAAAAACAAAGAATCCTTCGTTTCATGAC
Source organism: Brachionichthys hirsutus (assembly GCF_040956055.1). Classification (NCBI taxonomy): domain Eukaryota; kingdom Metazoa; phylum Chordata; class Actinopteri; order Lophiiformes; family Brachionichthyidae; genus Brachionichthys; species Brachionichthys hirsutus. The sequence continues at coordinate 3,350,078 of NC_090915.1, read as the reverse complement.
CAGACTCAACAAAATCATTACTTCACCGTGCTTTCCTCTGAATTGCTGAATAATAATGACAAATTTCACCTGTAAATGACATAATTCACACATTATCTAACTACCAGGTACAGATTGACAGTATGAAGCACCAACCTGTGTCTGCATCCCTTTTTGTGCCCGAGATGCACTCTGGCATTGAACAGGTCTTTCAAAGAGAACAACTCTGACAGATGAAAAAAATCCGGCTTCTTCAAGACTTCTTCTGCATGATTGAAAAAAACAAAAACACAAAACCTTTTCATCTCTGATAGAAACAAGCAATGGACACCGACTAGACGTCACCCTCAAATGGAGGCTGTAAGACTTGGCGATGTGTGCTCACCTGAGATGCTGTCGGCTTGGGGAGGCGATACTTCTACGGAGGCCGCGGTGGAGAAATGAAGCCCACCGCAGGATTGTCCAACAAAAAGCGTCCGTGACTGTCGAAGCCCCAAAAGGCCTAAAAATAAAGACACAAACGTCGGAAGAGTAGCTTAGCTAACCACCTAGCTACCGATGTTAGCTGTTAGCCACGTCGTTGGTTCACCTGACAGAAATGAAGATACACAAACAAAATAACATTCCTGGACACCCATAAAACGCCACAAAACATTACAATACTCTGCAGCACAACCACAAATAAGTTTACCTTTCGTGAGAGTCCGCGTAGCCATTCCTACCGGAAGGTCAGCCTTTACTGCAGCTGCGCTCTTGCTAGCGCTGAATGCCGTAAAGCTGTCTTCTGTCGTGAAATTTGTTAGCGCTGAACACCGTAAAGCTGTGTCGTGACACTTTCCCCTTATAGACCACAATAGTGTACTCACAATGCTTTAAAACGAAAACTTTATTGAGAAACACCGCAACGTTAACGAACATTGATATAAAAACAACACGTTTGAAGCTGTCAACGAGTGACGTCATCTGACCAGGAAGTTACCTTTGAAGAGCAGGAACTGCAGTAAACTCGAATTAAATATAGTGACAGAATATTCCTGGGATTTACTTCTTTGGTCCAATACCACAAAAAACTGTTTATTTAAATCAATGTAAACTTTTATTTATTTGTGGGTATTTTGGAGAACTTTCTTCTAGAACCTTCATTACAAAACTGTGTCTTCATGAACTTAAATAAAAACAAGTCAAAAATAATCAAAAAGCAAACCTTAAACATTTGAGAATCAATAGAATTGTTCAAACATCCCAACTTGCATGTTTCAAATGCAGACTTATTAGGTTTTTTTTTTGTTATTCTATTATGTTATGGTGGCCCGGCACTTTATTTGTCCTGAAAAAGATGAAAATCATCCAAGATTAACTGTCTTTAAAAAATGAACTAAATAATTGTGTGATGAATCATGTTGGGCACAGTTCCTTTCTGGTTCAATCACGTACCTGTTCCCGAGAAAAAACAGTTTCCTTTTGATGTGTTGCGCAGGAAGCCTACTTAGAAAAGGTAAGCCCTGCAAGCAACGCGTGATACACATTTCATTCTCACCGGAGATCAGCTAACATGGAACTCGAAATTAACATTCATTTTAAGGAAACGATTCTGTAACAAATGCACCGGAGTGTTGCTTCTACATAATTGTACCTTAGTGCATTTCCTGCTGAACATCATGCTTCTCTCCTTTGTAGTAAGAGCTATGCAAGGTCTGATGTCGATGCCAGGGTCAATAGCACTGGACAAAGACCTGGGCAAGGCAGAGCAGGACACACATCAGACCAGTTCATTCTAGGTGTTATATTCTCCGTTAAGCGTGCCGATATGAGGATTAGACATTAACGAGGAAGACCGGTTGTTGCTCAGATTCCACTCTTTATTACACAGACAAACTTAAATGACACAGAAAAGTTGTTTTTTTTCTGAAAGAGCAAAAGAAAAAGGAAACACTTCTTACAAAATATTTACAAAACCTGGAAATGCACAGCATGTTCAGTCCCTTTTTTTTCATAAACAAAAATAAATATACTTCTTTTTTTTGCCCCCACATATCAAATTGAACAAAACCTAAACATGACAAAGAAATGAACACGACATTGTCGAAACTAAATGGAGAAGAGTTATTACCATGACGCTTCTGAAGAACCTGGAACACGTCAGTCGGAGAGGAAATAAGTCTGAGTCTGTAAAAGTAGCTTTCGACTTTAAACCATGGACGAATAAAGCGCACTGTGTGTGAAAAACATGTTTAATAATTGTAATAATAAAAGGATACAAGACTGTTCCCGTACCCCATGACGTTTGGAATTCTCTCATGATTGAGGGTATAATTGGCTTCAAAATCGCACCGTGGCTCTCGCTCTCGCTTCATGTGCAAAAGTTAGAAAAGGTACGGTCACCTTTAGATTTAATTATGAGCTCCCGGATCTGAATCGGCTGCAGCGCGATGGTAGCGGCACAAAAAGGTGAGGATGAGGAAGCAAATGCAATGACCGCAGTAAATTGCTGACGTGGTTGCATCTCGGGTAACAACGAACGCCACGGTGAATTGTGTGCGTTTCAACATTATGCTGGTTTTGAAATTGAAAAATATTTTTTAGGAGAATTCCCCAATAACTGCTATTCAGATATTTTTACATTACAGAACTGTCGATCATCTGATTAATCTCTTAATCTGGGATATAAGAACTCAACTCTTTGGTTGAATTTGATCCGTTTTGGTAAAACGTAAAAAAAATTCTGACTACTTTATGTCATCCTACTGGTGTGTTAAAAAGCTTCAACTGAATTCTAAAGATTTTAACTTAAACCTTAAATACTAATTTTTCTTGGTCACTTTTGACTTTAATTACATAAAATGTGAACGATATTAAGGGTAATATCGCGAATATCAGAATGACAATCATTCCCTCTAGTTTGAATGATCTTAATTATCATCTACACTGTTTATTAGCAGGGCACAATCCAGAAAGGAACACACTTAAAACTGGATTATGGGAACATAGTGGCCAAAGGAAATACTTACAACGTGGAAAGGCCCTGCGGCTTCTCGGGATTTCTCCTGCTGCCTGACTCACATTCTGCCTCATCGATAAATTCTTCATCTGTTCTTTCTAGAAGTGCTCGTTTCCCGTCTATCTCCAGGCCCTCGACTTCTCGTTTTATTTCCCTCGGCGAGTCCGCTTTCTCCTTTCCCCGGTTCCAGTCGCCACTTTGAACCTGGACGTGATTGGTCCGATGGGATTCCAGCGCGACAAACACGCTCTTGTCCTTGCGGATGTGCACCGTACTCTCTCGCTCTCCTTCCGACCGGCAGCAGGGCGAGTGGCTCTGCGTGAAGGACGTCCTGGGACGCTGCCTGGCAGCGGATAAGGGATTAGAAACCGGAGATCTGAATGTGGCCTTCGCTTCCGGGGAGCTCGGGAGAGGAGGTGCTCTGCTGCTCCTTGCGGCGGACCAAACTGTAAACGGAGTCTCTGATTTTGGGGCGATGGCCGCGCTTGGAAATGTCGGCGTTGCTGATGCGTTCTCCGTGATTTTAGACGAGGTGACGTGGAACGGATTTCGACCGGGAGTCCTCGTGTCGGTAACGGGGAGTCCGAGGCTCTGGCGCCATTTGATCGACTCCGAGCGGGAATGAGAGATGCTAGGACTGAAAACCGGCCGAACTCTCTCCACCTGCGTGGCCGCATCCTGAACGCCGCCCCTCCCCACACCGGGCCTCCCTTGATCCGTCCTAGCGGCCCCCGCCCCGTCTGCCGGCTCCAGAACACCAGCGCTTCCGGACTGGACGGTGGTCAGCGCCGATTGTGACCAGACAGAAGAGATGACCGGCAGCAAACTCCGCGGCGTTGGAAGAGATTGTCCGGAGAAGGGAGCGATGCTTTTTCTGGGAATTTCAGCCAGCTGATTTTCCTGCTTAATGTCTTCAACTCGCAACGGGGTGGGAAGTGCGGCGGTGCCATTCCTGGATACGTTCCCGTCTTTCTCTTTCTCTGCAGTGGAACCTTTGGCCTTCTCAGCCAGGAACCTCCTGATCTCCTGTTCAATGCTGTCGTCGCTGTCCACCGAACTGCTGTCCTCCTCGTGCAGCAACAAGGCTGGACTCTCGGCTGCCTTCGATTTCCTTGGATCGACTTCCTGCACTTCACTCGCATTAGTTTGAGTCTTATTCGATCCAGACTTGTCTTTCGAGTCGTCCTTACCTTTCTGTACTTTTTTCAGAAGACTCCGCTTAAGGTCAGGAGTGGGCTTGAACTTTTTGACTTGCGGAGCATTTTCCAACATCCGCTCTTCATCCTTGAAGTGCTTTCTTGATTTCTTCTTCAAGTCTCTGGTTTTTCTCTTGGACTTCTTTTTCGTTTGGAGCAGGTCTTTTATAGCAGTGTCTAAATCCTCATCGCTGTCAAGCGAGCTGCTTTTGTCTCCGCTTTGCTCGATACGGGGTAATCCAGCTGTTGGGTACGTTTGCCGTCTACGGGAAGACGGCGCTTCCGATAAATGGACTGTTTCTTTCACGTTTCCTATCCTCGGAATGTTGGAAAGGCTGCAGTTTTCTTCTCTCTGTTTTCTCCTCTGCATCAAGGACAATCTTCCGGGTTTCTTTTGGTTTGAAACTTGTTCCGTGTTCACCTTCTCCGAGCTGGCTTCACTCCCGGGCTTCTGGCTTGCAGCGGATCTCGGCGGCTCTTTGTGCATTTGAGCCTTCCGCTCGAGAAAATTCCTGATTTCTTGCTCAATCCCGTCTTCACTGTCGATGGAGCTGGCGTCGCTTTCTTCGGCTGGATGGTTCCCGGGAAGCGAGGAAGCCCCTGCGGAGGAGCCGCTGCCGAGGTTGACGCTATGATGGAAGGCCTCCGGCATGACGGCTTTTGAAATGTCCAGTATTGCCTCGGCACACATGAGCTCTGCCGTTGTATTCGCCTTTGGCACGGGAGGCGCAGGATTGTCACCTTTGAACAAATCAAATCCATTTCCTCTACTAATGGAGCCGTCTAAAAATGGATTCTTGGGTATGAAAATAGACGGAGGAGGAGACTGAACAGATTTCCCTTCTTTCTCCGTTCTGCTCTTTTTCTTTCTTAGTCGGTGCTTCTTTGAGATTCCCACGCTGGCGTTCCCAACGGCGGGCATTAAAGGTCTACTAAAGGGCTTCTGCTTTTGCGAGAACGGTTTGAGGACGCTCTTCTCCTTCAGCTGCTCGCGCTGGTAGCAACGGATAGCTTCTTCAATCCCGTCATCGCTGGTGGAATCGGACTCGTCTTCCAACGGATTGCCGACTTCCCTTTTGCTCTGCTGCACCTTTTGCTCGAGCTGGTATCTCTGGATGGCCTCCTCGATACCGTCGTCACTGCTGGAATCGTTTGAGGTGTCCTCCACCTTAACTGCGAGCGGCGACTTTACTTTGTTGAAAAGGCCGACTGGTTTTGAGGAGCTTTTCGTCTGCTCTTTCGAAAAGACTAAACCCTTGGACGACGACATTTTATTTGAATCCAATTTCTTAACCGTGTTGTCATCGAGGGACTCCTTGTTCGGGGGGATTTTTTTGATAGAGATAGGGATAGCCTTTGGAAACTGGTCGCTGGTATCGCTATCAGAACTCTGTTTGGAAGCCACCTCGGACGCGGATGGGCTTTTCCTCGAGATTTTGGATGATTGTAGGAAGGAGAAGCACGGTTCTGCTTTGCGTTTGTGGTCAACCTTTTCCTTGAGGTATTCCAGTATTGCCTCTTCAATCCCTCTGTCCACGGAGTCATCGCTGTCGGAGTCACTGCTTTTGCCGTTTGGGCAGGAAACATCTGTCCGTTGGGTTTCAGCCGGACCTTTAGTCTTGGACTTGGCTCCCGCACAAGAACTCACTGCAATCTTGCAGGCTTGGGGATGACCTTCTTGTCCCGACAGCGAATTTCCCTCCATCTCGTCGCCCATCTCGATTGAGGACTGGGAGCTCCTGAGGCTCTCTATGATCATCTGGACCTTGTCTGAGATAGGCGTGCCACCGGTGGACAACTCGGGGTCAGAGTCATTGCAGAAGTTTGCAATGCTATAGCTCCTGTGCGGACCACACGTTCTCCATTCTGTGTGCGTGGCTGCGACAGGAGTCACATTCATTAAGTACATTCTAGTGAATGAAGGTGAGGTCCCTCCACCATTGGTGTAGCGGCTGCCTCTGGTCACAATCACATCGCTCAATCTGGGAAGAAAGCAGAGAAGGGTGAAAGGGAGAGTTACACCGCGGAGATAATTAGACTGTCAGCTCATTGAGAACCATCAATCACAAACCAATCCATCCAACGAAACTGAAAACCCAAATTAGAGCAGACATGGGATAACGAACTGGGAGTTAAAGGTTTACTTCAAACCGGAGCTGGTGATCGTTTCTGTCCATTTTGAACAAAACAGTGACACTCTGCCACGGGTGTGTCTCTGCAACTACAAGAACACATGTGCAATTGATCAAATGACTCAAAAATAACTGCTACTAGCTGGAACTTTCATAAATCCCCCCCCCCCCCCAAATACCTGCGGCCCTGTAGAAGTTGCCCAATTTGCCTAATTTGTAATCCAGCCTTGGTTTCCCTGAAACATAAATCTGACAGCAGCCGTTATATTTAATGCACATGGAAGGTCCAAGAGAAAGATTTAGGATTACATGCCTGCGCAAATTAGTAAATTACTGCGTTAAAATAAGCCCCTTTAGTCCCCTGAAGGCTTTGCTGGTGAGATATTGTAAGAGTAGGAACTGCCGGTTCATCCATTACGGAGCACGCCGCTGTGCTTTAGAACAAACGTGTCCTCTCTAATGTAGTTACTTTGACTTAAGTGTGTCAAATCATCGCGTTTACCCTCAACGGTCCTCGTGGCTTTCGCTTTTAATGCCACGCTAGACGTTACTCACTGTGCACGCACCCTGCTGCAAAAAAAATTACAACGTCACGATTAGCCGGGGACGCTGGAGTTCAATAACCGAGAAGAAAGGTGATTAGAACTTTGATGTGCAGTGTTGTGAAAAACACTTAAACGGTTCGGATCAAAATTATTAAAATTTTAGTCAAAGACAACACAAATGAACAGAAAATGCAGTTTTTATATAAAGTGTTTTAATTCTGACATTGCAACTCGACTTACAGCAGTGGGGAAAAGCATCCCCTGTCGGGGGTTGGCCCGACAGGGCTTTATATCTAACAATGAATTAAAATTTTGGATTGACTAATGTTTTTGTTTTTTTTGCTCTCTTGCGTGATGAAATATAACAACTCATGAGAAATAACCCGCAAAACGTATCCGCCGGTACCCGCGGAGAACCGTGACACCGCCCGGTGAATGACGTCCGTAAACCCGGGACGACGACCCGCTGTGCCCGGAGCCCCTTAGTGAGCCTGCTCGGTAAATGCAAGGTTTGCCCAACTTTTACCGCCCCCGGTGGATATCGGGTGCAGAACCGGATCTAAAATTGCGATAAAGCGACAGGAAACCGGGAGATAAATCGGCAGAAGACGCTCCGCTTGAAGCGGCATCGCATTCACGCCAACTTTGTTTGACACATCGAGCGTGAAAAATAAAGTTTTACCGGCCGTGGCAACAATAACGGCAAGCATTTCGGTATTTACACCCCCCACCCCGTCGACGTTTTCCTTGCTGCAGCCCCGGCTGTCCCCGTGAGCCTCTAGCGGCGCGGACTGCACCGCTGCCCGGCGTGCAGCGTTAGGAGACTCCGCGGAGCAACCATGTTTCTTTACGGCCAGGCTCGTCGGTATTCGGGCACTCAAGGAGCTGAACGTTCGTGGTGACCGCTGACGGTTCAAAATAAAAATAAAACAAAGAAGGAAAAATAAAAATAAAATCATCAAGGTTTCATTTCTGGGCGAAATGGAGGAGAAATGAGGAAACAAGGGAGAAAATAGCCGAGGCTGGTCGGCGGGCCTCCCGGCTGCTGCAGCCCGGCAACCCCCTTTGTATCGAACCGCAGCTCGCCCGACTAGCCTCGGCTGTTCCCCCCCCCCCCCCGAGTTACAGCCTTCAAGACGCGGGGAACAAGTTGAACTCACCCGGATAAGACTCGAACGGTCGGAACAGCAGAATGGCGACAATTCCTGCGTTCATTCAGGACGTTCGGGGGAAGCCGTCGCGGAGATGTGTCGGTGCGTTCGCCGCCAGCTCGCCTCGCACAAGCACCGACTCCGGGCGGGCAGCTTCCTGATACCCAGTCCGTCCAAGCGTGGACCCCGTTCAAATATGGCTTCGGCTTTTTCCGGAAAATGTTCACGCCTTCGTTTATTGACTTTTAGTTTACGCGGTTCGAAACAGATTCGTTATTAGAAAAACGATTATTATCAGGAATTGATTCTTAGTTAGTTTCGGCAATGCTGCATTAATAAATCCCCCCCCCCACGGGAACAATAAAGTTTTCAGTAAATAGTATTCCACAAGATTTAGCAATACTGTTGGATTCAATTTAATACATTTTATTTATGTAGAGTAATTCGATTAATTTCCTCGATTAAATCATTCAAACTATTACAACTATATCCCATAAAACACATCCCAATCACATTTAGATAACGTTTGACACAATTTACAGGATATCTGTTGGCTACTTCTTGATTCATTACTGTGACGTCATAGTGAGAACACTATGACGTCACAGGAATTTACTAGAATAAAGTAAAAGGTGTATTTTCAAATGCTGTGCCCTACATGGACTCCAGGTCTCTGCAACACTGCAAAACATACCTGCTGGATGCATGATGTACTTCTAAAGGTTTAGCCCCACACGATACATAATATTAGAGGTACTTTTATTTGTATTAATGTGTTGACTTTTCGCCCCATCCCTCCTTGTGACATTGTCTGTACCTCAAGGGACGACTGACTGACAGCTCAGGCCTCCTGAGGAGGTGCCTGATGATGCACAATCTCCTCTCCTCTCCTCTCCATCACGCTCCTCCTCTTTTGTCCCATTTAAAACATGGAAGAACAAATAGCGTAGAGGTGCAGGCGTGCGCTACGGCCGATTCTCTTTAACGCATGTTAACCCCTCACTCTTTCTCCTTATTTCCTCTCATAAATCTCACAAACTTTTCTATCTGATTAAAGCAAAATCACTTCATGCTGGGCGTTAAAGATAGCAGTGTAGCCGTAAATCAAGCGACACACGACAAATATCCAAAGGAGCAAAGGTGGAGGAGGCCAGCTGAGCTAAGAGATGCTACAGTTAGCAGTGACATGCTGCCCCCTGTTTGATTCTACAGGTGAGCGGCTCATAGATATGCTTCACTTTGAACGCCGCGCATGGGATTGAGGTATCTTTTGCAGATGATGTAATATTTTATGTGTCAAAATTTAGTCAAAAGTGACGCACGGCTCTCTAATTCTGCACCAAATTCTCCCGAGGTAATAGTTGACGCACTTAATTCGGCATCTGATCGTCTGTTTCAGGAACCCTCATCTTACTGTGTGTAGTAACTTATGACAGTCGTGTAAGGTACACAAAATTAGTGGTACACAACAAGTCATTCATATTTATAGGGGATATTTTTCTGTTTAAGATGTTTTTAAGTTTTAAGATCCAAATTCTTCATAGCTGCCGATTTTGTTTGTTGTGTTTCGTCTCCTCTGTGAGAATTTTCCAGAACAGATCTCAGATCTCGGATCTCAGCGTGACCTTCTCATCAAAGGAACTATGAACGAGCATAAAAAATAATAACAAATCCAAAGTAATTTAAAGTTGTTTCCAGCGTCGTTTGCAGTCAACACAGAGAACATCCCTGTTTCAACATTGCTCATCATTAGCATACAGGGTAAACAGATGCTGGCGGGGCTAGAATGCTGCACTGTCTGGGTCTCTGCTGCTAATTTAAGATGACACTTTTATAGAAGTGCAGTAATGATATTCAACTTTCCAGTAAAAACAAGTTTTTTTTACTTCCTGGTGGAAATATGAATGACAACAGATGCTAATAATTTCAGGGATCACCAAAAAAAAGTGCTGCTCCTCTTCTTGTACAGCAATGGTTTTTTTATTTGAATTAAACGCACTAATTTGTGCTATATCTGAGGCGATGATGCACTTTCCTGATCATTTGGTGAAATTTCTGCTCGTCTTGTCTGTTAAACAGTTATTAAAAATAATACTTATCTCTTCAGTAAGGAATGCCAAGCAGCTAAAGCTTTGAAATCATGTCAGCATTCTGCTCACATCGTGTTTTTATTGAGTCATCAACGTCCGTCTGTCTCCTCTGACGCTTCTGTGGGGGCAAACGAACCCGTGCACTAACTGCACCATCAGTGTGTTTGCACTCTATTCTGAAGATTAAAGATCCAGCTACTTTCGCGCCAACAAAAATGAAGTGATTTCCTCCACGGGCACTGCGTCTGAATGAAATAGGCTGAAAGGCACAAGCAGCCTTCTTTATGCTTCAGATATTGGCACAGGTCTGACCTTGAAATGCTCTTTGGCCATTCGCTGTTTTTTCATTTGCATACAAATGAGGAAGGGGAGAGCTCTTTCTCGGTGCTTAGCGATAAGTGAGTCTGTTTATGCCCCGAGAGGAGACATCATGGCAGAACAAAAGGCCTGATTGAAATATAAAACAATCCGTCTGTCGGATTCTCTGTGCTGTATATATATATATATATATATATTTATATTTAGCTCTCCTTTGAAGAAGAAATCTCTGTCTGCTCTGGAAGCTCCGCCACACAGGCCGAGGAAAATAGAGGTTCAGCACCACGGACAGCAACCTGCCTGGCTCCAGCCCTACCGGGGGAGAACATGGGGGAAATAGCAGTGAATTCAACGTTCTTATCTTTAAATCTATTTTTGAATCCATCTCCCAATCCTCCCAAAATGTTCACAATGAGTTGCTTTTACCATCAACAGGCCCCCCAGATGTCTCTGAGCGCATTGACTTCGACGGATGATCGAGTGAATTGAAAAGACGGCGGCGAAGGAAGCAGATCAAACGAATTGTAAGAGGCAGCTTGGATGTTGACCTGGTTTATAAACACAGATTATATTTTACATTCTACACGCTTTGCTTTGGCGACAGCGTTACAAACCCTTGGCCTTCTCTCGGTCGTCTGAAACGGTTTCTACTTCACTTAAAGGTTCGGCTGTATTTTCCTGCCTTCCTGAGAATCTACAATGTCAATGAAAATACCCATAAAAAAAAAGATTGATGATTTTGGCTAATTTCATTCCTAGCCAGCTGGAGCCAAAAACAGGACAGCAGAGCTTAACAGTTTTAACAGGCTATAAATATGGCAGGGAAGTAGAAAGTACTTTACTTTCTACTTGAGTCCTAAATGTGAGCTCAAAGTAGCGGTGGCACAGCTTGAGTACTTAAGAAGATGAAAGAATAAATCTCAAAACATCCTGAAAAGTAGTTCAGGTCCCTATGATGTACTTAAACACAGCAGTTACACGATCTGCCCACCTTGTGGCGGTGTAGAACCGTGTAAAAAAAGCCACGGGACGTTTTCTCTGTCATTTCGGCTGAAGCCACAAAGAAGAAACAGCGAGTCTGTAAATATAAATAATAAATAAATAAATAAAATAAATACGGCGTTGATGTCATAAAGCATAAAATCAAACCGTTCCAGGAACTTCTGTGAAGCCAGTGCATCATTAATGCTCACTAAGCAGCAGGGAAATGCTCCATCAGCATGAATCTGCATGAGCTTGCTCTTTCCCCACTGTCAGGATGTTTCTGAGTTTCTCAGTGAGATGTTTTTGTATTATAGTCATCATAATTCACCAGGAGGCAGCAGAGAACCGCCGTGGAGCTTGTAATACTTGTACCAGCAGTAATTACAACAAAAACTCTTGTCTTAATCTGCTTCTTGCTTCTTCTCATTCTGCATCATCTCCTCAGAGGAGTTTGACAAGCCTGACCTGACAGCTGATGTCTGGAAGCCAAAATTAAAAAAAATGTTCCAGAGCCTAAAATGACAGCTGGCAGGATATTATTTTACCACATGAGCAGATCCTGCTGGCATGTGGAATGTAAAAGAGTATATATATGTATATATATATATTTCTCAGGGTAAGTATCAGCGGATGGATATTTGAGTTGATGTTCGTATTCTGGTTAGATTACGCAGGGGTTAAGGGGTTATTAAGGTTACTTAATATTACAGCTAATATATCTTAGAGATAATTATATATACCTGTATATCTTTGTAGATAAACTACCGGTATATTCTGTTGGTACTGCAGAGTTGAGTTTTCACAATGAGCTGCAGAATGGCTTGAAGATGAAAGCTCTAAGCTGTACCCCGACTCCCACTCAGCGCACATTTAAGCATATACAAGTCCGCCTACACACACAAACACACACTCACACACACACACACACACACACACATGCATATTTAAGCTCAGCAAACCGCTCCGTCACCGAAGTCGACTTACGTCCATTTAGCACACGTGACCCGCTTCCCACCCCTGCGCCAAAAGGCTTCTGTAGTTTTTTTTGTGCATAATTTGCTGAAAAAAATGCTGAAAAAAAAATTCTACTTCAAGAAATAGACCAAAAAAAGAGAGCGCCCTGGATTCGCCCCCTTCATGCAGATCCCATCTGAAGTTTAACAGGCTCTTCCCTGACGCATTCCCAACACTACCGCCAAGTTTCATGACAATCTGTCAAGTGCATTTTGTGTAATTCTGCTAAAACCCCCTTGGAACATTGGAGGTTTTGAGCGCTCATGGATATAAATAATGACTCTTATATAATTAAAGACCATCTTGAGTCCAGCTGCAGTTCAAACAGGACGCCACAGCATTCATTTTGATTGATGTACACGTTTCAGCTTGTTTCCGTCGGAGCGGATCTATTCTTAGAGCAAACATAAGCCTCTCAGGAAGAAAACAGCATTCTTGCCCCTCCCTGTCATTCGTCACGCAGGATGATTCAGAGTCGCTGATCTCTGACATCCTATTTGTGTGAACACGCAGAGCCAGAGCGACGCGGGACGGCAGAGCTGCGGCGCCTGGTTTGGGGATGAGGAGGCAGAATCTGAATGAATGAAATCACACTCAGGTTTTAATATTCTTGCCTTTCTGCTGTTGGGTCGCTGCAAGGTCACTGCAAGGTCGCTGCAAGGTTGCACCGAGACAATGCTTCCCAGAGAAAAATGGCCTCTGTGCTGCCGCTAAATCATCCGATGGCATGAGAAGATTGGGGGGGGGGGATCCAGAATAACCTGGCATTTCAAATAGATATGCAGACGGTATGATGAAGAGGAGCGTGATGCCGGGGAAAACAAAGAACTTTTGTTTCATTATTATTACGCTTGATTAGAATTAATTCCAGCGAGGGACGAGTCATGAATTTATCATCTCATGAATTAATTCATTGAGGATATAAAGGCCGGACTACAAAGCGATATAAGTTTTTGTGTTAAGTTTGGAGAGCACGCGATGATCCTCAGAGGTCTGAGTAAAATAAATACAAACTTTATTTGTATATAAAAACACACTTGTAGTAACAGGAAGCAGAAAAACACAGAGGAATCATTAAAGTTCAACCGAGAACAGCATCAATTATTAAACACAAGCAGAAAACAAGGCTTTTCTCATCCATGAAGAGAGACTTGCTCATGAATTCACGACGTCTGATGTTGGCAGCGGCAGGAATATATCAATATTTTTGTTGCCTCATTGGCTGACGTAGAAGATGAGCAAAAATAAAGGCGTCTATTTGCATCCGTGCATTCACACAAAGAAAAATCACACGAAATGAGAGGAGAGGAATGCAGCGAGAGATGCGAACTCACGACGAGCAGCTCGACGGAGAGCGACGTGAATCATTCTGTCGTCATTCCACATCACAAACTGTGTTAAGGGGGGGGGGCACAAGAGCAGAGAGAACAGTTTGACAAAGTTGTGCAGCTTGTTGTTGCTCAGTCGTGTAACTTAAACGGTGTTGTATGAGGCCGGACGAACCATTCGCTGTTCAGAAACAGTAGTTGACCTTTAAACTCACGCGCCTGAAGTGAACATGGAGCTCGAAGTTTTCCGAGCTGTCCCCATCGGGACTGTCTGTGAATTTCAAAGAACCGCACGTCTCCTGAAGGGGACGAATCCCCATGTGTCCTTTATTTTTCCTCTCCTGGCTCTCCTTAGAGATTTGACAAGCGCATCCAACCTCATTAGAACTCAGAGTGACACCATGTGCGGTTCTTCCTCCCTCCCCCCTGAAGGCCCAGTGTGGAAAGGTGTTACCCCCCCCCCCCCCCCCACACACACACACACAAACACACACACACTCACCCCCCAGGAGAGACAATCCTCTGAATGAATCACATCTGTTTCTGTTTAGATGGAAAGAACTAAAGTCAAGCCGAACGCTGAAGCACCCGAGGAAAGCCGGGACTGAACGGTATGCCCGTGCAGCAATACTTTCTTTCCCATGATGCACTGCATTCCTATAAATGACATCACAAATTGCTCATCATTTCTCCCAGACTGCATTGCGTTTTACTTCATGACATTAATACCAGAGCGCTGCTGGTGTGCAGTGCAGGAACAAATAAGTGGGATAACCCTGATTGAAGTTCCCACAGGCCCTCCGGAAAGTCAATGTTTGCCAAGCTGGTCCGCCTGAGTGCCCCCCCCCCCCGGATTCAGGACTGGAACTGGAGTTAAAGGTTGTCCATAAAATATGCATGTGGCACCGGGGGCTGGCAGCGGAGCGAGTGTGTGTTTTTGTGTTTTTCCTGCATGTGTCTGAGTGGTGGGTCGGAGCTGAAGGTGTGGATGTTCGGTTTAGCCGTCGCTTCATCGTGTTCTCCAGAACTTCTCTAACTTGGGCAGTGGGTTCAGTGGAGCGGGGGTTTTGTGTGTGTGTGTGGTTTTTTTTTTATGCTGAAAGCAGCTGCTTCCTGCAGCTGTGCACAGAGTTTAGAAAAGCAATGAGGCAAATCCTGCATCTGACAAACCGTCACAATTAGCAAAGGGATGCAAAAAAAAGAAGTCCTTCGAGCTGAGGGTCTCTCAGGAGAGACTTTGCCCCTCTCTGAGTCTCCTCCTACAGCCTCGCCCATGGAGATCAGCCCCCGCTGACTGTGTGGAGGTTTCTGCCGTACAAGCCAGGACTACCGGATGATGTTTTTGGGATCACGACGCCTCTTGCTGCTACTGAAAACACCCGTTCCGTTGGTTGCTAGGAGACACCACCGTATCGCCTAAAGGTTTTTCCAGCGATAGCTGGATGGTCTAGAGGTCTATGTCATTCGTTAACACGTGTCCAAAGATGGAGGGATTAATAGTGCATCCGTCAAACGGAGCCCAGCAGCGGACGCAAAACGTTGAAGATGAGACTACAGCAGTGAAAAAGGGCGAGGAAGCGGCATCTTTGGTTCATCGCAGCGATGTTGCGTATTGTTACTCCGGACTTCATAATGATTACATAACCTCCAAGGGATTTACAAAAGCCTGCCTCTCTTTGTACCGCATTTGATCGTAGAGACCTTCACTGCCCACCAATAGGGGGCAGTAAAGGTCCACATCAGATCATTCAAATGGAATAATAATAATGAAAATTATTTAAAAAGACACATTCAAATGGTGCAAAGAAGTGATTTTGAAATCCCGATTCCCAACGTGACTCACCTCTGCGCCAGTCTCAGGTGAAACCTTTCTGAAGTTTGTGCTAAACGCTAAGCTACTGCTAAGACTCTGTATTTCTAAGGGGTCCTTGCTGTATTTTAGAATTACAGTATATCACTGCAAATAAAACTAGAGTTCTTTACCAAGTTCTTCAGTACAGTCTCCCAGCTTTACACTGTCATTTGCAGCTTCGTACGATAAAACGATCGATGCAATGTCACTTTTAGACGGCAAAAATTCTTTATATCAAGTTTTTTTGCTCAATGGTTACACAGCCTTGGAAAATAAAAGAGGGCCAGCCTGCTGGGCGAACCACATGGAGCACACCAACGCTGTACGCCGACAAAGTTGCCTGGAGACGGGCTGAACGGGCTAATACTAGCCATTTGTTCACCGTAGAACCTTCCTGAAAGGAAGCATTAGTGTCATTTATCACCCCGGGTTTCTCTCCACCGAGAAAGAAGGAAGAAACCCGGCCCGTCATTCCCTTCGAGAAATTGTGAGAAAAGCCACTACTTTTGGAAACGGTTCTGGCCTCGGCTGCCGGCTGTCACCTCGCTTGAAGGATACCTCCTCTCCTCCGTCTTTGTCATCTGTCTCCGCCGAAAAAGAAAAATAGATGCGCCTGCAGCCGAATGAATGGGGAGGCAGCTGAGCGAGACGAGCGAGCATTTATCTTTTTTATAACTCTAAAAAAGTCGTCCCAGTCAGCCCAAAAATGGGTATACATACAGAAGTGGCTGTGTGAGTATATTTTTAGAGGAAGTGTTTGCTAAACTGAGATTTCTTCTCAATTAAAAGCGGTTTGAAAACAGCTTTAATATCGCCACAAAAATAAATGTGAAAAGGTCACAGCTTTCTTTCTTGCCGCTGCTTTACGAGCTTGTCTCCGTGCAACACCTGCAGGCGAGAGCTGCCAAAATCCACAAATAAGATTCCAAGATGAAACAAATGGATTAAAAAACCCGAAACAAAACATAATCCCATACCCAGGAATTCATTTATAGCCGTCTGTGACAATTTAATCTGCTTGACTGTCTTTTTTTTATTCCAAGGTTTAGTATCTGTCTTAAATTTGTTGGTGGTGGCGCCGACAGATCGGCAAGGTCAACAGCAATGCTTTTTTAAAGGACAATTTGATATTAATAAAGATACAACAAAGATGTCTCCTCCCTGGTAATTCTCCCTATGAGCGTATTTTTTATTTGATTTCTTGGGCTCCCTTTGGTTCGTCTTCGGGGACCGGAAGAGGAGCACTACCTTCAGCTGGGAGAGGCTCAGAGTGTCTTGGCTTGCCTGGAGGCCCGTGTACCCGAGGTGGTTTGGGATTTGTTCGGAGAAACTTAGAGAGACGTAGAAGTTCCGCTGAGCTAATGGCCCATTTTTCACTTTTGTTGACAGGATGCTCTTTGGCCGTATGCTGGCGTCTTGTGCGGTCTCGGGTTTTATCCTCGATGGGGTGAAAAGCGATCGGTTCAGTAGCGGAGCTGGCTCTCATGAGGAAAGTCAGCAATTGAAAAACGGCAATGGAAGTCTTTACTCTTTAAGGCGAGATGGCAAAACCGCAACATCGCATCGCAAACCTGCGATGCCTTTGAGACGCGCCGGCTGGTTCCTGATGAATTACGCGACCTCTTGCGTAATGGACGAGGTTTGAACGCGTCACTAAAAGCTCCTCCACGATGAAATCCAAGACATTTGTTCTGCATGTCAGTGATGGATGGAGATCGCTTTTTTCTTCCTCGGAGACTGAGGAATAAATCATCGCTTTCTTTTCATAACTTCATGGAATCTCAGAGTGTGGAAGAAGGAAATATTCCCAAATTCATTTACGGCTCGGCTGGGATGGCAGTAGACCTTTTAGTAAAGCCTTCCTCTCATACATAAATTACGTTTTTTTTATGTGTGTGCATTTTTTCCCTTCTGCAGGAGAATGACAACTCGTGTCCTGTTTCTTCATCTCCGGGTTCCCAGTGCTCCCATTAAACCCCAGACTGGGTCACTGGTGCCGTCTCAGCTGTACAGTAGTAACAGAACCGCACAGGCTGAGCTCCTACAGTCTGTCCCCGCTGGGCTGCAGGCCTCATTAAAGCCGAGCAGGGGCTCAACGGGCCCGTCACGCCACACCTCTACCGCCATTAATCTGAGGTGACCATCGTGTCAGACCTGAGACGCCTGCTAGGGTATCAGCGGGGCGCATGTTCGCCTGTGCCAATCCACGGCCATGGACAGTCCTTGCATCTTTTTTGTTTTTTAGCTCATTGGGATTCCTGCCAGGCGTAATCCGAGGACGCCCCCGCTCTGCAGGTGTGAACCGTTTCAAACCGGCAGCCCATATTTTTGCAGGAAACAATGTAAGATGAGCGTGACATGGAGGAGGAGGAGGAGGAGGAAGGACTGAATTATTGTGCTAATCAAATCCCACGTTTCCCTCAGTATGTTCCTATTTATTTATTTTTACATCTTTTTAACCAGGTTTTTTTCTCCCATAACTAGAATCCTCTGGGCTGAAAAACAATCGCCGCGACAAATAAACCGGCTCTCGTGTGTTAAATAAGAATATCGCTTGAACACTTTCTTCCACTTGATCACTTCTCATTCGCTGGAATGAAACGTGGGGAAAAAAATGGTCCAATAAACCGTCCTGGACTTCTTCTCTGTTTCACAACGCCGGCGATTTCCTCAGAATATCCAAACAGAGCAGTAAATAAACATTTCATTTCACTGCACACAAAAAACAAAGTGGTGTAAAAAATCATCATCTGAGCCACGCCATTTATTTCTAAGAGGAAATTATGTTTCGTGCGTGAAAATGAAACAAATGAGATGCTGAACTTCCTGTTCGGTCTGGACGATTTTATTCTATTTGAGGTTCAAGCACAACAAAAGAGACGTTTAATAAAGCGACGTTGAGAAAACACACTTTAAAAAGACACATTGGGTATGTTTGATGGTTTCGGCTTCTGCCCATCAGTCTCAATTTGGTGAGGGAAAACAAACAAACGGGGTGGAGGGGGTGGGGGGGGTGGGAGGAAGACGAGAAGCACGGAAGAGATAAAGTGATTTACATCTTTAATGGCACCGCAACAAGAAAATAAAACCGATCTGATGCATGGCTGAATGAGAAAATAGGAGTAAAGAACTGAACTCCTCCTGTTGGGAATTAGACAAATATCTTGGAGACAGATGCAACCTCTGGATTTAAACATCTCTAATAAGGCACATCTGCCTCCCAGAAGATAATTGCAAACCTGGACTAATTTGTTTTGGACAATATAAAAGCAACGAAGCTGAACAAATACAGATGGCGCCATTAAAACACTTCCTGGTGCGCAGTGCGAGTGGGTGGCAGATGAGAATTATAAAGAGGAATTTGATGATGTTATCTGGAACCTGGAGATCCGGCCGTTTAACAGGCGAGAGGAAAAAGTTGCACTGAAATGGCTTTTCTCAACGAACGAAGCCTAAAAAAAATAAATACGTATATTTGTTGTGTTCCTACGAATAAAGTATTTAATCATTGGAATACAACACTGTGTGAGAGACGGAGCTGTCAGAGAATGTTGATGAGGACAGGCGGTGGTAAGGAGGAGGTGCAGAGAGGAGGTGCTGCTTTCGCTGAGCGTCCACGGGGAGGCCGGCGCGTTCTGTATGTAGGTCGAGAGCGGAAAAGAAGGGCTGCTACACCATCAGCACCACGCCGTGGCTCCTTCCCCACCTGGGAACTGTGAGGATATTTTTCTCCCGCTGATGAGAGAAGGAATTTCCAGGGTAGATTATCTGGTAGCCATAGCAGCAAATCGATTCCTAAACCTGTCTGCATGGAAGATACGCAACTAAAGCAAAGCTTTAACGACATTGTGCATGTTTGAAGAGGCAGAAAACCAAACATTCGTCCCCATATTGAGCGTTATCATCATATTCAGGTCACCTGTAACTCCTCCTCCGGTTTACGCTGGTGCAGAATTCCCAAATGATCACTATAAACATGGATGCCGCATTGGGACTATTTGCTGAATGATATTTCTTTACAGAGAGCGTTTTCACTATGTCGAAAACCATGTCGACTGTCAATGTGCATCGCTGGCGGTAGACGCTGGGCGGAATGTTCCCGGGAACTGATGAGGCTTCTTTAGCGGATGAGCGCGGCTATTTCCAGCCACGCTTTTTTCCCTTTCAGGTTTGGGGATGATTCCCTTTCGATGCCATGAATTAGTGATGGCATATTTCTGAGAAAAGCTAAAAGGGAGGGATGCGACTTTAGGGCCACCCTGAAGGACAAAGGACACAGGATCAGGAAGAGCAAAACAGATTTCCTAATCTTCCGATTATTTTGCTGCCGTTTATCTGTCTGTCTGTCTGTTAGCAAGATAACTCAAAACGTTACAGACGGATCGTGATGAAATTTTCGGGGAACGTTGGGAGTGTTCCCAGGAACAGATGATTCTATATTGGTGATGATCCTGAAGAGATCCTGGATTCTGGCTCAGTTTGAATTTTTCATTAACATTGCAGTCAAAGATGTTTCAAAATTTTCGAACACAATTTCACAAAAGTGTCGGAGGCACCGGCGCCGTCCCGTTTCCAGTCCGTCTCTGAAATTCGTTTTAATTATCTGCTGACACGGTGACCCCGCTCCCTCTGGCGCCTCATAGTAAAAAGTTGCCCTCAATTAGTCCGGTGGAATCCTTTGAATATCAAACTGGGACAGGGATATTCCCTGCGCTAACGCCGGCTCCCCATAAATCTAACGCGCCGTTAATGGTCGACGCTCATTTCTCTATTTCAGACCTTTTCCTTTCTCCTCCGTCCTCCTGATGTCCCGATCCCTAAACTGCAGAGGAGGACGTTTTCCTGAAACGAGGGGATGTCATCATCACCCCCCCCCCCCCCCCCCCCTGTCTCCGTGCTTCACCTGAATCAGTCCATCATTATGCCTGCTGGCTCTTGGCCGTGCAGCTCTAATGGAACAGAGCCTCCCTATGCCCCAGTAATACTCTGACAGAATCCCAATCAGAGCTCCGGCTCTCCAACACTAACTCAATTCTCCACACACTCCTTCTATAGATAGCTCAGCCTCCCCCCCCCGGCTGGGATTGGAGCAAAGACGATGATGTGCCCGATAGCCGTGACATTCCCGCTGATTGCCATTGCAGTTGTTGTTTTCCTATTAAACTGCGACTAGGATTTGTGCACTTGAACGCACCGTTCCCGTTCGCCAACTAAATAATGAACTACTGAGAGAAGTTTTTTTTTTGTTGTGATGAATATTTGTTGTCAGCGGAGTGAATTTCTTTAGTCTCGGGTCATTAGAAGTTCTGTAAGCATTCATAAATAAACCCATCCCTAAATATACACTCATGGAACACGCCGCCGCCGAGTCGTCCCCGTTTGTGTTTTCACCGCCGCAGAAGGGGAGGTTTGTGAAATCTCTCCTGGAAAAGCGCGGCACCGCAGAGACCAATCGTGACCCAGATTCATTTCCTCATTGTGTAAAAGGTAATGCTCGGATCAGAAGCTGCAGGTGTGCCGTTGGTGTACAAACTTGTCTTCACACGCACACACACACACACACACACACACAAGTTTGCTCACCAGGAGCAATTGATGCATCACGCAGTGAAACACAATGCAGTGGGGCACCTCCTCCTCCGCCTCCTCCTCCTCCTCCTCCCATCAGCTTCTGATTCTCTTTGTTTTGCCATCATTAGAGAACCTGTGTAAAATGCGACGGCTATCATAGGGCAGCCTCTACCGCTAAGCGAATCTGCATCTTGTTCCAGTGTGGTTGCATGGGTTTTGCAGATTTGCATAATACTCCTATTTCAGATAGCTTTTTTGTGCTGGACGCAACACAGGCAGCTTCGCCTTTGCAAAAAGGAGCTGGTTTGTTTCATCGCACCGAATAATTTCCTTCAATTTATTCCCTTTCCATTCAAGAGGTTGTTTTTAATTTGCCAGGCAACCTGCGCTCCACTTATCTACCGTTTTTAAGTATCCAATGTTTTTTGTTTTGTCTAGCACAGTAAGAAGACAACGCTTCGTTCTTCTCCTTCAGCCGTATCAGGGTCTTTAAGTAATCTGGCTTTTCATTTATTCATTCTTTAACCTGATATGACACTGCTGGGATCATTGCTTTGCCTTTATGACTCCAAAGTCAATAAATCCGGGTATATCCTCATATAATATTTAGTATATTTTCCCACACATGGCTTTTGGAAAGGCTGGCGAGCTCTTCTTCTTCTTGACGGATAGGCAGCAGCAAAGATCTTTGATCGCTATTGCAATCATACAGGAAGTTTATTTCCCCCCCCAAAGGTAATTTCCACACCGATGTCTCTAGAGATCGAGCACAATTGGGTTTAAAAATGTATAAAATAATACAAAATAAATTCCCAGATGCGTGTGCAGTTTGGGTGTGACCAGGTGAACAACGGTGGATTACCCCATCCGTGTTGGGAAGGCGCTGACCCAAGCAAAGCAGTCTATCTCGAGGTCTTGACTACCTTTTGTACAATTGCGTGTGAATCCATCAGGGTTCCTTCCTTTCTTTCCTTGTCCAGTTCGCTTGAACTATGAAGCCCTGGTTCAGCAGCAAATGAGCTTCGGATCTCCGTGCGTCATATGATTACATAGTTTGTCAGTATTTGAATTGTGGACTGCTCCTAAAAACACATTGAAAGCTCGTGTTCGTGTCATCGGTAATATGCCCGTACCTGCTGTGATTTATCGAATCACCAAGACTTATTTCACGGCTTTGTGTTTCTCTGCGGTTCGGTCGTAAATCATACGGCCGTAATGATATTCAATGTGCCGATTTTAATGCAACCCAGCTCGGGGAATATCTTGCGAGCCGAGAACGTCTCTTAAGGCAATTTGGGGCTAATCTAAAAGTACTACCTCGTATTCTGCATGAGCAGAAAGAAATGCATTACCTTAAGGCTCTTATGTGCCGATTCGTCCAGCTAACAATCACTCTTTAACCTCATGTGGCTGTCGTGCAGAAAGAAAAGGCTTTTGGTGGACGGATTGAAAATAGATTCCTGTTAACAGGCCTGGGAGAATAATATGTCTTTTGTGGTGAACTGATTTGAACTTGACAAGAATACGCAACAGCCAGCGATGCTGCAGATGGTGTCGCTGCAGCAGCAGAGACGACTCTGGCAACGTTAGGATCTCAGCAATGAGGTGAAGGAGCAGGACTGGGTCTCCTGAGCCGGCCTGGTAGAGGCTAGCGGTGAACTTCCTGGTGCTCTACAGCGATTTCACACCAATAAATGATGATGAAACGACTATGTTTTGCTCGATAACCAGTGCAAATGTCAGAAATAGTCAGTAACATGTTTCATTTGACTTCTGGCGGATACTATAATGAACCCGCTCGACGCTCCAGTTTCGTGTTCCTGTATTTAAATGAAGGCAATTGGCTACAGCGGCTGCACCGCCTTTCTTTGGAACATTCTCCCCTCCAGCTCTTTTCAAAGTGTAATTGCTTAAGTGCTTCCAGCATAAAGAAAAAGAGAACGACGTGACAAAGCTTAGCGCCAGATAAATCAGGGCATTAAAACGATGACGACCAAAAGATCAGATGGGGGTGGACGGTTTTGATGTATTAGCGCTGGTTAGGGTTAGGGTGCATATTTTCTGCTCCTTCGTTCTCTTCGTTTTCAATTCCTCCCCTACAGTGTTGCACATTCCCCCCTCCCTCCCATCCCCGTCTCACTCATTCTCTTTGTCTCTCTCTCTCTCTCTTATGTTTATTTCATGGGACCCTCTAGCATCTCAGAATAAATAAATTATACATTTCATTATGCGCTCACTCCAAAACTCCTTTCAGGAAAGAAACCATATAAGCTAATTTGTCCTTGAGCCTTTGCTTATCCTAAATGACGGCACCAGACGTGATCATGAACGCCTGGCAGTCCTGCTCGTCCTGCTTATTTGTCATGTGCCGGGCCATTTCCCGTGGATTTGTCTTCCTGGTGCTGCAGCCTGGCACTGATCTGAGGATTGGAAACAGCAGACAGACATTAAAGATATGTGGAAGCTGCACCCCGATGGAATGCTGATATATATTACATTAAGGCAGCAGCTTGTCAGGTTGAGGCTCATGTCTGAAACGGACAGTTTTCACATGTTTTTTTTTAAAAAAAAGAATAAAATATAAAAGAAAATGATTGTTTGAAACTGAAGCCTTGACATTTATTTAACATATATTTTCTGCAGCTAGAAAAATCTGGTGTATTTTTTGTTTTTCCTCCTCGGTCCCATTGGTTGTGTACTTGGCTCTTCTCCTGCAGACGAGCCACCCATGCTGAGGGGTCAGTTTGACCTGTGGTGCTGGAAAAGCGAGTCGTCCAAAAAGTACCATTCCCTTCACACATGGACGCACACGCAAAAATGAAGATGTGTCTCTATGCGCCACACAGGATACACAATCCATACGTGAACATATGGTATCTAAATCGTGTAGATTCACACGTACAAACTTGGGGATGCTTGTACGCGAGACTAATGCAATGCTTGGACACCCTCTCCGCCCCGGATGGACCTTCGTGGCCATCTGTCCTCTGTCCACAAGCCAAGATTTGCTCATTGAATCTCTTCCGCCCGTTTCTCTTTTGGAACGTGATGCTGCGCCGCTGCAGTCGGTCTCAGCGTTGTAGGCCTTTCTGTGTGAACTGTAGTAACCCCACACGAACGGAGCAAATCTCAAGCTGAGTCGTTGTTCAATGAGTACGTCGGTAAATGAGGACTGTACTAATATTTTAGCTTTTGAATTAGATATTTCATTTGGGCATGGTGGTGCAGTAGTAAGCGCTGTTACCTCACAGTAAGAAGGTCACGGGTTCAAATCCGTCTCTCTGCGAGGAGTTTGCATGCTCTCTCCCGTGGCTGCATGGGTTCTTCTCCAGATTCATTATTTGTATTTTTGTGTTTTTTATCTTGTTAAATCAGGACATATTTGTCTTTCTGGCACCTCGTTCACGCTTGTATCTGTTATAGCCGTTATTCCTCTTTCTAAATACGTACCTTGTCCCGTTCCAGCGAGTTCTCCTAGCTGTAAAGCAGGACGAGTATGACTCACCCCTCTCAGCCCCGAGACGGGCGCAGCAGCTCCCAGGGGAGGCCGTCTGTTAGGAAGGCTGTTCCAGAGAGCTGATAGGCTCACCTTTAAAGGTGCGATGCTATCTTCAGATATGTCACCTCTCCCGAATAAAGAAGAAGGAAGAAAAAAAAACAGGTAACCTTTTTTGCCATCTTGGGATTGTCTTTTCAGACAGAAAATAAGTGAGAAAACCTCAGGTTATTTTCGAGTTGTTTGTTCTCTGCCGCCACCTTTGATCACACGTCGCCTTATTGTGTGAATGACAAACAGACAAGATTCCTCATGGAATACCACAACAGTGGAAATCGTGCTGGAGGGATGGTGAATAGAATGCGATTAGGTAAGTGTTTGCCACGACCTTGTGGGCTGTAGTTTATAGGCGCATAAAAGAATACAGGATAAATAAAGTGGAGTGAATGTTTCGTCAAGGTTAGGCTTACTGGCAAAAACACGCAATTTATCAAGAACGGATGCATATCCCAGACTTCTGACAGCATTCCTGATGGGCAAGGTCCTCCATTTCTGGAGTGTTCCTGGCTTTACATGCTGCTACCACCTTCTTCAAATCCCAGTGGAGATTCTAGAAGGTTCCTACAAAGCCAAAGCTCCAGCTTCTGCAGAAATAGCAAGGCGTTTTCCTGTAGACCCCTTGTCCTGCAAGTTTTTAGGCATCTAGAAAGTAAAGCGGTCCCAGAGCGTCACCGAAATGCTGCCATGCGTTTCCTGTCAAGAGTCATCTTTACAGTATTTGTTTTGTTCTTCCTCCTCCTGACAAATAGCCGATAAAAACTCAAAGAGTGAGAATTCGTAGCTTTGAAGTGATGGTCCTGAGCCGATCTTTTTTTAATAATATAATTAATATATTAATATATTTTTAATCCTCTTCTGTCAGCAGTGGTGAACGTCTTGGAAGTTTAAACCAACTGCTAAAGTATGTTTATGAATGCTGACCCAGTGCTTTAATGAGCTCTAACTTACGAATTGGCTCTAATGAGGGATGCTAATCAGGGGTTGAATAATTTTGAAGACTGCAGTAGCCATTAAAACTAACATTTTGCTCTGAATGTGGCGTCTCTCGCATCCCGAACACTATTCAAATGGTCTTCAAACCTGAGCTGGGTTCTGCTCAGAGGTTTCTGCCTGTTAAGGGCAGGTTTTTCTCACCAGTACTGAGTTCCAGCTCTGGAGAAATTATCGAACCTTTTTTTTATATAAATAATTGTCATTCAACATACACCCTCATCATACAGAAACAGGAACGCTGAAAGTTCTTCAGAAACATCTCATAAATCAATGTCGGGTGTTTTGTTTTTTAGCGCCAACGCTAATGACCTTCCTCATCAATAAGATGCTGGATTGAACTTGAACTCTACTGAGACTCATCCTACGCCAAGGGTCGACCCACGCGGTACGAGAGACTACGGGAGGATGGCTGCCATCTTTGCTGCTTCACCGCTCTCAAACACTAGACATTCTAATGAATCCGACAAAACTACATCATCCTTATTAACACAAATAGTACAACTAAATTAGAAAGCTGCATCGCTCTGCTAAAGCGCCCTAAAAAGACACAGAAATCCAAAGAGATCGCTCCAGAGCGCCAAGATAAGTTGCTGTCCTTCATAAATAAATCCTCCACAGTTGCGTTTTAAAGCTGGCCGTCTGGACGAATTCATTATGAAACGTTTTTTGTTCATGCAAGTGAGAATTCGTGAACTGTCACTCAAGCAAACATTGTCCCTGCCGCACCATTGCTCTGCAGATCTTCCACACTTCAAGTCTTTATTTTTGAACCGTGCTGTTATACAGAAAAGCACAAACACCTCGTAAAAGACATGAGGGGACAAATTCCCCTCTAAGAGTAGAAAGGTTCCCCCGAAAAGTACAGGGGGGGAAACGGTTGTGACAGAATGTTATGTAACTCTTCATCTGGTGGAAAGCAGAAGCCGTTCCATCGCGACAAAGAGAGCGAATACCTCAGCAGCAGGGAAACGGCGGCGATGGAGGGAACAGAGAACGCGGCCAAATTCACAGATACATTTGAAGACCCGCTTCAGAGGCGCAAAAGCCCGGAACAACGCTGGAATGGACTTGTGAAAATATCCACGAGTGTCCTTGAATGATGCAGCCAAAGCTTGGACTTAGATCGCTGATCCCGGTCTTACAAGCCATTGATGTGCCTCATCCGGTGGGTGAGGGATGGGGGGAGGAAAGGGGGATGAAGCGTTCCTAAATTAGGTAGGCAAAGCTGACAAAGGGTCAGGAGAAGTCACGACTAAATAGAGCTGTATATAATACGATTTACAGCGGGTCTTAAATTTGAAGGCGCTGGAGATGTTGGTTAACAAGTCGGCGACATCAAATTAATTTTCCTACTTGCCATAAACAGAGAAAGAAAAATGTGAAAATGCAAAAGGAATCCTTCATCAACGGGCCTCTGAGAGAAGACACGGCTGTGTGTTTTACTTTGTAGGCTTGCAAATATTGCGTCTGTCACTTCCTTTCGCGAGTTACAGAGGAGCCGTGGCAGGAAAGGTACGAGCAAGACATGCTCTGAATTCAAAGAGTGACAGATCGGCAACTCCGAGACCCGCTTAGTGACTTGAATGAAACACGTTTCCTATATAGTCATGTTCAGACGAGGTACTCTGCTCTGATGCCTGTCAGCGCGCCCGCATGTCACAGAAAGTAAATCTGTCTGCTTTTGCATGCATGCTTGGTAACGGTCATATTCTTTCTTGCACAAGGATCAGTGGGACTATGAATATATTCTGACATCAGGGGATGTAAAAGGTGGGTGGCGGAGCGACATGGGACCCTTTTCATTCCTCCTCCGACCTCTCCCTCTGCTGGTGCTAGACTCCGCCACGGTGTGCAATCTCTTTTATAGTTCACATCTCTTTGCGGTCGGACTGGGGCTCATTTCCAACAATCCATCATCACCTCTGTGTCCTTTGAAACAGCAGGCAAGGCACACACCGACATGTTTTTGAGTTATCTGCACTATAAACAACAAAAAAATCCCCATAAAAGTGAGCGAATTCACAGTTTTCAAACCAGAACGGATGAACTGGAAGCAAGGTTATCGAGCAGCGGGCATTCCAAATGAAATACGGCGGCGGCGGTGACAAACGGGTTCAGCAAAAAAGGAGACGCGCTGAAATGCAAAGGAGGCGTGAAACACCAATTTCACTTTTATTTTGTGTTTGTTCCTCTACTGTTTAGTCAATTATTATAATCTGACTTCAGCCTGCTTCTCTCGTCTATTTCTACATCGTGATTTAAATACACCGGTTGATAATGAGATAATAATGGGGGGGACAGCCGCGTTAGCAACTAGCAGGTCAGCACGGCTGATGGAGTCGTGTAACAGGTGTGCTGAGCAAGCTGCGGAGGTCTGGTTTGGCTGAAAATCTATTCGATTTTCAGCCAAATGAATAGACGCTTGTTTGCCACAGATTTATCTCGTATTTCCTGCGGAGCGAAACATCCGGCTCGTTTCTGATCGGCGTCACCAGGTAGAACTCGCTGGGATTATAGCGCTTGATCTGAAAGCAGTCGCCTGCTGCTGCTGGGAATTCTCAAAGAGTGCAATGAGAATAAACCGACATCACGGGAAAAGCATGGCAGACGGCGACACAAAGAGCCGAAACTCAATTCGGAGCGCCGTGACGCTGAGGTGATCGACTTTCACGCCGTCATTGTGCACCAGTCTGGGGTTGCACCTGCACGCATGGAGCCCACAGCGTGGCGGAGATCACAGTGAGCATGTCCGGGTTTACAACATGTTTATGACATGTGAATTATTCCAGTACAAGCTTGCCCGTCTGTACGATTCAAGGCTCACGTAGCAGAAATATAATATTATTATGTGCATAAATTAGGAATAAAATCATTCGCATGCATAAACTCTCCACTAATAACACTCATTCAATGTCGCAGCTGCTTGGAAAGGAAAGTCGGACTTTAGATTCATGTCTTATTGCCGCGTTCTCCCTCTTGCTAACCGAAAAATATAATTGATTTGCGCCCACAGAGAGCCAGACGCTCAAACAGCATCACAACATTCGCTTTGTTGAGCCCAAAAAAACACAGAAAAAGACAAATATTTGCCATCTGAGGCGCCGGAACGGAGATGGATATTTGCCTTGAATCTCCTCTGTGACTCGAATGCACACCGGACCGCCGGTGTGATTTCCAATTACATGAAGGGGTATAGTGTGGGATTGCTTTGACATTCCTCTGCAGATCCTGCTGTCATAAAGGGCACAACTCCATCGGGAGATGTTCTCCATGCAGCTCTTGCTCAGCTGTGACACAGAGAGCAAGTTTAACAAGTTCCATTTTTGCCAAAAAAAATGTTACAAATTTGGCTATGTTTTTTTTTCACCCCGCCTACCCTTCCATGTTGCTGTTCCTGGGTGAGGTAGTGTGTCCCGTTTCTTTTGGCAATGGAGGGCCAGTCATCTCGCGGCCCAGGCGGCCCTGCAAATGATGTGTTTTCAGACTCCAAACTGAGTGATCGTAGGAAAAGCCCAGAATGCTTTGCAAACAGAGCCAGCGTAAAGGAATGACGGCTGATCTTCCGGACAAAGAAGAGCATAAACGTCAAATATCTTCTCATAGCTCCCTGAAAAACGCAGCGACGCGCTCGTGTAGAACTAGAATGCTCTCATGTTTTCAAGGGACGCCTGAGCAAACCAGGAATCTGATCCGATTCCCAAAGGCCTCAACCCCCCCCCACCCCCCGACTCACGCTAGGAAACGAAAGGAAAGGTTTCAAAGATTTGGGATTGTGCCTTAGATCGTCCCAACGCTCCTTCCGCAACGTGGGACAGAGATTCTTACATGGGAGGTGCATTTTGCTGGTTTAGCCAACAGGGAGGGAATGGTTCCAATGCTCATCCTCCCACCACTCGCCTAGGGAAAGCATCATTAGTGGGTTGGATGATACGCATCCCATCCTGAGATGATCTGATATTCGCCTGCTGTAATGAGGTTACGGAGGGAACAATCCAAAAGAAAGGCAGAGCGAGTTATGAAACGCTCGAGGATCACAAAGCTTCGGCCGATGCTGCATCAAACTTGCTTGTCGTTTCTCAGATCCCGGCTCATATTCAACACTTGATTGTGGATCGTGTATCATAACAACGTCAGAGTCGAAGCCCCGGCGGAGCTGATGCTGAAGCTAATCCGACGCCGCTCTCGACAAGCGCAACGTCTCTCGCCCTCTATTTGCTCTTTCTCCGCCGTCTCCGTTTCAGTGACTCATCCGTCTATAGACACATATTTTCACAACTCGGGGCGAACCGCACATTTTTTACACACTTCTATAAGTCGCAGATAACAGCCAGAGTGTCATATTGGGCTTTATTGTCTTTGCTGAAGTTGCATCAGTTCCAAGTGTGAGAGTCGGCCTCTCACGAGTTTCCTCTAGAAATGAGCGAACGGCGTGCGGTTGCAGAAAAAAAAAAAAACTCTTACATTGTCATTTAATAATGAACGTGAGAGCGAAAGATGGGAATATATCTCATTTATTTATGGTTCCATGAGTTCCAGAGGCTTCATACGACGTGTGTCTCAGTCGTTTCATCTCAGCTTCTGAGAGCTTTCTTTCTCCGGCGGTCGGACGACCAAGCTTCCTTGTGTATTTTTTTACACGTCTCTATGGAGAGAAACGAAATCATGAATTAATGGTTGACAGAAATGCTTTGATGACCAGGAATAAAAATGCAAATGTGACAATGTGAGCGGGTTTCCAAGCAGGCCCGTGGGCATTTAGGTGGAAATTAACGATGAGGGTTTATTTAAAACATAGAGCATCTGTAACTTCGTAAATTCAGCCGGAGTTGCATTTTGTCTTCAGCAAATCAATGGATCTTAGCAAAGCTACCGCCATAAATCTGCTCCGCGAGAAAGACCACAAAGAAAAGGTGTTCAAGGACGTTTGGATGATGCAAAAAGTGTTTATTTTTTTTATTATGTCGCACACACAGTCAGACAAACAAACAGATAAACGTCGCTAAGAACATAACCTCCTCCTCGGAGGTAAACATCTGCATTCCAGATATCTCAAGACATCTGGACTGATTGTGACGACAACACACACGGGATATTTTTCGACAGTAGCCTGGGAGAAACAGGGAGATTTCTTTCATCCTGGTATTGAGAGCGAGGCTCGTTCAGAGACAAACTGACCATCTGGACTATTGGGACTCTCGCAGCAGGCGTTGAGACTCGTTGGCTGGCAGCATGCGCGCATTAAGATGAAGATCTCCAGGCTCTTTGGCACTCCTGCTGAGGAACGAGGTAAATAGCCGAACTGAAGTAAATAAAATAAAATCCAATCAAATGAACCCCCCCCGGCACCACGAGGGATCTGCCATTACGGTGATAGCATTGCGACCACGTGGCGTTCTCCTCTCACGCCAACCTTTCAGTTTTCTGTTTTTGTTATCTTTCATTAAGTTTGCAGAGGTGACCATAAAGATAAAGGGGTGTTTGGTGTTCCTCTGACCAATGGAGGACTGGATCAGGTGACTCTGGACATGTGCGTTCAGACTCTTTGTGTCCTGTTCTGCACTGCTCTTTGAGTGAGCCTGAAATCAGGTGGCGCGGTGCGTTCAGGGACTTCCGTGTCTCTCATAGGCCCGCCGGCGGTACGTGACTCGATCTGTATCCTCGTCTTGCCTCCACTGGTCTCTGCACCCGCAGATGCCCTCCGACACCTTTCAGGATATCTCATTCCCAGCACGATGGTGGAATATAGAATGAATTCAGAGAGCTGCTGGGAGAGAAAAGCAAAAAAGCAGAGATGGACAACGGGAAGCTGATGCATGAAATACACAAATAACGCTGTATGTTCCCAAATACCTAAACTGCATCTGTGATTTTAATGGGTTCTTGTTCCGGTTCTTGTTCTCCATCGTGGGTGCGTAGTCAATGAGGAGAATGTGGGTTAAGATGTAGGCGGGGCTTTGCCCCAGCCATTCTAAGCCCATGTTTATCTGTGTTGTGTGACATCACTGTTGTGAGATTCCCTACACTATCTATATTTATTTTTATCTCTCTCTGTATCTCTGTCCGTCTATCTTTCTCTGTGACAATTAAACTCTGTTTTTATCTCTCTCTGTATCTCTGTCTCTCTGTCCGTCTATCTTTCTCTGTGACAATTAAACTCTGTTTTTATCTCTCTATCTCTGTCACTTCATCTCTATCACTTTCTCTGTTACCACCTGTCTTTATCGCTTTATCTCTCCGTCTATCTCGCTCTGTCACCATTTGTCTCTGTCTCTTTATCTCTGTCCCCCATCTGTCTCTGTCTCTTTATCTAATCTCCAGGAAATTCTTCCTGGTTCTGAAAATCGTCAATATGAAAAAAAATCTATATTTCAAGCAGGACTTGCTTAATTCAACGGCGTCTGCTCAGCATTGGGAATCACGACTCGCTCCGCCGAATTTCGTTGAGCACAATATAACCCTGACTGATGAAAATCATTTCCACCAGGATTAAAAAAAAAAAAATGACAGCAGAGGTTGCAGGAAAAACCACAATGGCCCCGATCTTCAACAGGCTGGTCTCATTTGTAGTCTGAGCCGTGCACAAATGTTATTACACCATAACTTGTGTATTTCCCCGCAAGGCAGCGGATAGATGAACGTCTATTCGCCTTGAGCTAATGAGGTCCCACCAGAGTGTGATCAGCATTAAGACATTAGGCAGCGGCATTAAAACGTTATCCGAGGTGCGTGCGCCTCCCCTCCGTCGTCACCCACGCTCCCTGCTCGCCTCCCTCTGCTTCTCCTCCCGTGTCCTCCTTTCTTAATAAGGAGGCCTTTTTTAGCTCCCCCCGTCTCTATTCTACTCCATCTTTGTCCTGAGATCCATTTTGTGTAGTTATTGGGTGCAATGAGAATCCGCCAAATCTGGGTCGGTTTTTTCTGCTTGAAGATTAATTTAACATTCCTCCTTGTTCTCGGGCTTGAAGACACACAAAACCTGCACACAGTCACACACACACACACACACACACACCTAATCGTCACCCGTCAAAGAAGAATTAAACAAGATGGAGAGCCGTTCCAAATGCAAAGAGGACATCCTCCTTTGTCTGTTTATCACACAGGCGAGGGAAGAGGTGAAAGGCATCCTGGTTATTACCCTCCAGGAGCAGAATCATCTGCGGAGAAGGGGGGGCTGTGGACGATTTGGACCTGTAGATCATTAAATACGGGCCTGTGAGAGGACTAATGATGAGGTTCTCTCAAAGCTGCTCCGCCTTTTCGTTTTCATCCGAGCCACGAAAACAACACCGACTGCGAATCACGCTCGCGTTGTTTATTCACCACTCAGCACTTCTCTACCTGAGAGGGGTTCTTCCGAGACCAGGGGAAGGTCCGGATGGAACCCGGGGGGGTGAACCTGATGCGCTGTCCGAGAGCCGGAGATAAAGTCGGGCTCAAATCAGAATTCAAGTGCGAAGATGTGAGCGTGTAGCTCCCAGGGAAACATTCCTCGAGATTGCTATTCCGAGGAAGGATGTAAAATTTTAAATCTCATCATCTGCGTGCGATTTGCATTCAGGTGCCAGAGCAAAATCTGTGTTGGAGGAAGTGTGTGAGGATTAAACTCGTGCCATTTTTCCTGGAGGACAACTTTTTCTTCTTCTCATTTGTTCCACAAACAAATGAGATAAGGAGGCTTTACTTTTGTCCTTTTGAACAACAATTCCGGCTAATGAGGGGAAGCCCATTTGAGCCTTAAACAAGACATTTCCCGTTAATGCAAATCGTCCTAAACGAATCGTTCCTTTAGATTACTCGAACCCACTACGGACTGACGGTCCTTTAACAACAACATCTCTGAGCTAGGCTGCTCCAAGTCCGTCTCCTTTCCGTGGCTCAGCAGAGGATTAGGTTTCTTCTTCCTTGATTTCAGCCGGAGGGAAAGCCCGGAAAGCTGTTTCCTCGCGTTTTTAGATTGAGCTCTGCTTGACGATGGGCTCTCTTTATCTAGTCCCTCACAGCTATATCGATCTGCAGCTCTGCAGCGGCTGAGGCGTGACAAAGATGTAATCCTGGACCGGCTGATCGATAGCAGTGTTACGTGATTCTTGGGGAAAGTGTTTGTGGAAATGTCTCATGCTTCCCACACTTTTCAACTGAATGAGTCATTCCCCAAAAAAACAGGGGTGCTATTTCTACTCCGTTTCTTATTTGACTGCACTTATTTTTTCATGTACAGTCGTTATATGTGTATTCATATATTGCAGATTTTCCGCTATATCGCGGGATTCAGCGGTATTTATTAATTATTTAAATTTCCATTATTTCCATTAGATTATTGATAGAATAAGCATTTTATAGCCTAAGAAAAACCCCCGAAAAAGATAGTGTAATGATCTCAACTGCCACATATTAGTCTCGTAAAGTTATTATCATCATTATTATGGTATGGAGAGAGATAACAGTGTACTCCATACAGAATTACTGTACAGTATTACTAATTTAGGATTTAAGAGTAAGAAATATACAGTACTGTTACTGTATCAGAATACAAAGTGTTTGTAGGCGTGTGGGATAAGGTAATACAGTAGAGGGTGGGTTCATAAAAGTAAAAATACACGTAAAATAAATAAAGGTGAAGGCAACGAAGGTCGTGATCAGGCTTCGCACCCCGTGAAGCGTGGCTGGATGCAAACGGAACGTCATCCATCCCATACAAAACGCTGCTCTCGCTAGTGGGATGCACTTTAAAGCATTGATCGTGGGCTCTTCCAATCTGAAAGACGAATCCCCGGTCCAAAAA
The DNA here is from genome assembly GCF_040956055.1 of Brachionichthys hirsutus. NCBI lineage: Eukaryota > Metazoa > Chordata > Actinopteri > Lophiiformes > Brachionichthyidae > Brachionichthys > Brachionichthys hirsutus. Next base: position 3,315,586 of record NC_090915.1, on the reverse strand, counting down.
AGCCCATCGAAGTGCTAAACGGTGACAATTGGCCTTTCAGACGTTTGAGCGATTCCTGTACGCGAGCTAATCACCGCCTGCTGATTCGCTTTTAAAGACCACGTTCTCTCAAACGGCTGGCGTGGGATTTGAATTGTATCCCGTCACCTTTAATGGAGTTTTAACTCTGGCGTAATTAAGGCGGGAGCTGGAATATTCTCCACAATAAAAAAGAGAAGGGAAGAGTCTCGTCGTGGAAACGGCAGGATCGTCCATCCGTGGTTGTTGCTTAACCGCCGGGCTAACGAGCCCAGAAACCAGTAACAGACTGGAGCAAACCAGAATCGAGTTAAACAGACCAGTCATTATTACCTGCCTGGTTTATTCTGCTTAATCTGTACCAGGTGACACTGCTGCATGTGTTCCAAGCAACAGGAGCAGCAGCATTCCTAAAAAATACTCCTTCTCCAAATTCAGAGTCAGAATTAGTCCTGGCGAGGAAGAGAATAGTTTTGAGAAAAGGACGGGTATGGATTGTTCCTGCTGAACTTGATCGAGGGGTTCCAATAACCAATCGCCCGTGTGCAATCAGCCACGTTTCCTGCCAAGCAGCAAGCAGCAGAAGGGTTCGATACCCGATGGTTGCCATCAGCTCTTACTCCTGCAACTTCGGCCCGAAGCCTCAGACGTTGTCTCTTTGAACTGTCCCCCGAGCATCCTCTGAAATAAATGTTTTGTGCCTGCAGGATTTAATTAAGCACACGCTGGGATTAGTCCAAACCGAGCTTCGGCAGCATTTGCAGAGGGATTGAAAGAAACTGGGGAAACTTTGGGTCAATTCCAGGAACTGCAAGTGAGATATTACAGAGAGAGAGAGAGAGAGAGAGAGAAAATTAAACGATTGAATCTATTAAGTATTTAACAACACTCTTTATGGCCGTCTCTTTGTCTGGAATAAGATTTATTTTTAGAATCCTTTCCACCATTGCGGCTTTCTTTCCTTCCTGCTAGGAGAAACACGTTAGCAACGATTTTACCCAGAAGCCTCTGCAGGAAGCGTATCGCTGCATGCGCGTTCCGTGAAAACACATTTTCCTGACATGCCTCGTGCTGACTTGTCTGATTTACGACGAGGATCGTCTTTCAGTCGGGCGGTATAGATGAGAAGCGGTTTCCGACGCAGCATTCTCATGTCTACAGCATCAAAACATGTCAAAAAAAAGGCTTTATTTCCATAACTAATTAAAGGCGACTCATTCATCAGCAGCAGAAACAAGCAGGTCTTTCAGATCGGAGATCTATCATGATTACTGCGAGGTAATGCGGCCGCCGGCGGTTCATACATCATCTGTATCTGGAGCGATCAACGCACCCCAGGCCTGTAACGGGACAATGCGTGCGACGGGGAGCCCAGATTTGATATAGTGAATGATTTGTTTGGGGTTTTTTTTTTACATACAAAGAGACAACCAGGGAGCCGGAACGCTGATCCACAGTGTCTGCACTTTTTGGGAAATCGGGGATGCTCATTCATTCAGAGCTGAACTTCCACATGAAGCTCCATTTCTGACTCCCTCCTGACCTCCAACATTTCTCTTCCGCTGTAGCAACAAATGAAAATGTAATGCACAGGATTTGCAGCCTGTTGAGGTTTTACCGTCAGCAGCTTTTGTCGGATCAGCTTTTTGTTTTGTTTTGTTTTGTTTGTACCAATGAGATTGAAGGAAATTGCAAACGCATCACACCCACAGCGAGCCTCCTGAGGCCCGGAGTTATGGTAATCATATTCCTTGCTTATATCATAACAACATCTCTTGACTTTTAAATCCTCTGTAGATTTATGGATAATGGGTTCTTAACCTCCTGACCCCTCCAAAGTGGCGCCCTCCATCGGGGTGGAGGTAAAAGATTGTTAGATCGCCCGCGGCTTTCTCCGCATTGATCAGAGAGCAGCTATAATAACCTTTCAAAAACACGCCGTCGGCGAGGGACGGTGGGAAAAAAACAAATGCCTGAGACTGTCGATCGGCCCCGAAATTATGTTGTAGCCTCGAGGAAAGGCGGTTGCCTTTATGTCGAATTTTTGGTTTGGTTTCGGGTGATTTTTTGCTCCTTTGCTCCAAGGTGGAGGCACCGATCTGCAAAATATATTTAAAAAAAGGAAAGGGAATGAAAGCCTGAGTTTAAGTAAGACGTATGACAACAAATCACATGGTGCAAAAAAGAAAAATGTATTAACACGACAAGGTCGGTAGATCCAGATCCGGCTCCCGAGCAGCGGCAGATTTATACGTTCATTACGGAGGGCTATGCTTCGCATCCATCTCTGCAGCCTGGATGTGCACGAACTGTTGCTCGCCTTGTTGTCGCGCTCCCAATCAGGAACCGGTTCCTCCGGTCCGAGGCTCGTCAGGATGTTTACAGATGGTGTCAAAAGCAATTAAGACGCCGGCGAGAAAATGATGCATTTGCAAAGACAGCTCAAGTAGATCAATAGGCAATTGTAGCTTTGTAAAGTAATCCATTACATCAGTCATAAGGACACTACTGCTCTCAGATCAGTTTTATTAAACTCGCAAATTAGCGATTTTCTAGCGGACACGCTATTCTGACGCTAAACGTGGTTACAATACCGCACCTTAATAAATCAGCACCCGACAGTGATGACTTAATTATTAATTCGCTGGTCTGCTTTCGCCTCAGTCGACGACTGCGGATAAAAGAAACGCTTCCCTCTGCTTCATTTTGAATGAAGGCTAAATACTGCCGGCTGTTTCTTTCCCACATAATCCCACTTCAGTGAAAACTGACGATACGTAACGGGAGACGGGAGGCGGGAGGCGGGGCGCCGGACCCGGCTGGAGCCCCGGCTCTGTCCTCCGACTCCAAACAGGAGACATCTTGGTGGCCAGAATGCCGGCCGGTATGACGGGGGCCTGCTGACAGATGCCTCGTCCATCAGGAGGCCCCCGTCCAACGACCCTGCGTTCACCCCCCCCCCCCTTGGCTCCGGCTTCACGACTGAGAGCTAAAAAGAAGATGCAGCACAGCAGCATATTTATGTTAATCTGTCCCTTTAATCTGATTTAAATCTGCAGAGTTTTTTTTTATGTATTTTTTTTTTTGCCAGTTGGTGTTTCAGACTCGACTGGTTTCATTCTCTACCGATTTCAGAATCTTCTGTGGGGAAATTCCAGATGTGTTGCTATTTTGATTTAAGCTATCAGCTATTGATCGGACAGCGTTCCCATCATGGTGTCCATTCCCAGTCTTTCTTTAGGCTTCATCAGTTTTCTCCTCTCCCAAAACCCCATCTATCCCTCTCCCTCTTTATATTCCCTCCCACTGCGCTCCCCGATCGAGGGATCGCATATTAAACCTCAATTCTCGATGGATCTCAGATGAACACATTACGTTCCATCTTAATGATTCGGTACGCAGGGACAAAGCGACGCGTACAATCCCGGCTTTCGTTGCGCTCCCTGGAATTCCGGGTCACGTTGGTTAACATATGGAAGCTTTGCTCACAGGACTGGAACAAGCCAGAATAACGATGCCCATGTTTGTGCCAGGTTGGCCTATTTTTTGTTGCTACGTTGAACCGGCTTCGTGTTAATTAGAGGGCGAGCCTTTAAAGTTGGCCAGAGAAAAGAGGAAGACCTCAATCCTCAAAGCCAGCTGGAAGCTCGGAGGCAGATCAAACAGTCCCCGGTTGCATGCCGGGGAAAGACGGGATCCACTCGCCAGAATAAAGTCATTCCAATACATATAAAGAGTCAAAATATGCGTGTGTGCATAATATGAGTCTGTTGATATCCTTGAATGATTGGGTTACGGGATTCCCTTTCATCCGGGATCGAGTGATGCGTTTGAGTCCCGTCTGTTTTATTCTGAGCCCGGTGGATGAGGAGGCTGAAGGCTGCTCGTAGGTGGCGAGGGGCCGGAACACAGATGAGGTAAAAATATGCATTTTACACACATATACAGTATATATATATATATATATATATATATATAAGCATAAGTAACTAGAAATTCCGCCCCGGATGTGAGGAGAATCTAGGAGCCGACGGATCTTCTGCCGTTATCCGAGGGGAGAGAGGGAACGGGAAGTGTTTGGGAGAACATCCTCAGCCTTTTGCTGACTGGATTTAATCTCTAGCCCCCCCAAAAATAATGTGCTTTCTGCTTCGCTGTCAGCAGGAGAGAGAGAGAGAGAAGTGTGAGTTTCGCCGTGAGGCTTAAGTGAATGACACAGGAAGAGTGCTGCAGAGTGCTCGCACTCCGAGGCCGATGCTGTGGGAGTATGAAAGCTGGAGGCGCCGGGAGGAAGAGGAGGAGGCTGGCAGAGGAAGAAACGGCAAGAAATAATTAGGTCAAGTCGCCATATTTGCTTTCTGTGTTCTCGCAGTGCATGCTTGGGTAACGCACAAAATGCATTTGTGCATTAACGTGACCGCGTGCAAGATAAATGACGGATTCTCCTCCACTGTGCACAAATGCTTCCAAAGCAAGGAGCCTTAAAGTATGGAATGAGGCTTTAAAGGGAATCTAAAGACGGATTTAGACCTTTTGGTCGACACACAGAGGATTACGCTGCATGCATGAGAAAATAAGAGTTTTATTGCATTACACCAGCATGTGCTACATTTTAATCCAATTTATAGTGCATGTATAATTCACGTTGGACACAGGAGTCAGGGGGGATGAAATATTCGTGCTAGACGACGCCCATCTGCGCTGCCGCCGGTGAGAGTGTGTGTGTGTGTGTGATTGTATTTGAGCAAAGAGCGAGCAAAAGAAAGGGAAAGCGAGAGGAAGCTGGCTGCCAGAGCGCATGCACAGCGTGAGTGTATTTTGCTGCTGGGGTGTAAGGCGTGTCATTAAAAAGTTTCACAGGCACACTGCATAGCTGTCAGAGCCCACGCCAATTAGTGCCACTTTAGGTGCCAGTCTGGTATAGGCAGAGGAGACGGAAGGCGAGGGGGGGGGGACGCTGGTGCTCCAATGATGCAAACACCATCCCACCGTTGTCTGAGGAAACACCCCATCATCCGCATACAAATCCTCCGTGACCCAGGTAGGAATGGCTGCTGTACTTCCTGCCGGGTGAGTATCCGGTTTAATTGGGCAGGGCACAGAAATATCGCTAAACAACCTCCACGAGCCGAGACAGCTAAGTGCCGTGCTGTCTGATCTACTGGCCCATATTGCTGTCGTCCTCATTGTGTGTCAAGCGCCCCCCCGAGGAGTTTCGACCTCTCGTTTCGCCGTATACAGTACCCGGCTTTATGAGCCGGCGTGTTGCGCCATGCTAGTCACAAACACCGCGGCGATGTGAAGCCCTCCTCTGCACCACGCTGTAAAAGATGACCGACGCACTAATAAAAGAGCAAAAAGGAAGAAGCAGGTTTTAAAACGATCAGGGGGAGACGCTTTTATTACACCTTCAGGGGGGGAGAACTGTCGTTACGAAAAAAATACATTTACAATGAAAACACGAAGCGACTATAAATCTAAATCAGGTAAAAGGACATGTGAGAGTCAGCCCTGATTGCACTGGTGATAAAAGCAGGGATAATAACTCTTATATTGGACTATCAGTGTGGAATCGTCACAGCATCAATCCAAAGAAACAATATTTCGGATTCTTTTCTTGCTCCAGGAAAAACAAAAAATTGAGCATTAAGAATTAATCTAGGGTCAAGAAGTCCACGAAGCAGACTTCCCACGCTCACAAGCACACAAAGTAGCTGAGAAAAAGAAACCGCAGAACGTGCAGCTGCACCGGTTTTTGCAGCGTTCCCACGCCGGCGTCATGGCGACTTGAGGGGCAAATGCTGAACTGCGGAGGCTGAAGAGAACAGCAGCAGCCGGAGGGCATTTCAGGCTGAAGCTGCTGTACGGACACGACTGTAAGTGTTCGAGTGAAACCCTGCTGAGCTCTGCCTCCATTATGTACACCCCACCTGTTCGTATTCTGGGTCGGGGGGGTTCCATCAGGCGGAAGGCAGTCTGATAATCTTTCCTAAAATGTGTGTAATATTTTATTTTTGCCAGAATTCTTTTACTGAATCTTGAAGAATTGTAACGGTTTAATTCCGTATCAATCACATTGGTGGAAACGTCGCAGCAGATTCATGCTCCCCAGAGGATGAATGAACGAATCGATGTGGACGATCCCCTGACTCTAGCATGCCTCATCTGCGGCCTTCACGTGGATTATTATTTAATTTAATTTAATTCCAGATGGTGGATCTGGATCATCATCGTCATCAAAATGCTCTAAATTGTTCTGGGTATCTTTTATACAGCAACCATGAAAAGTAAAGTTTAGAAATTTGTTCAGATGAAATATTGTCCTTACTCGTTGGTACTTGGGAATCGGCGGGGTGAAAGCAATGTATGTCTATCATTATAGCTATCAGGGGGTTTTATTTCCTTGAGAACATTCCAGTTTAAATGTAATTTTGTTTTTTTTAATGAGATGCAGAATTGGATCAGTAAAAAGTCTCAGTGCCCATCGTAAAGGCTCGATTACATTAATTGTAATTGCCAGAGGATGGAGACATCGCTATCATGGCTCCCAGAGTGTTCCTAAATCTACCAGCCGGCTGGATTCAGCTGAGGTTAAGCTTTTATTTGGGTCAGTTTGGATGAATTACTGAAATATACGCAAATAATTGTGTTGCTGCGTTGGAGACATTTAAAATGCATCTTGAACCTTTGTGTCAAATGAATGCATTTGATTTGTTGCGATGGAATTGTAATGATTGTTTCCTCGGGCAGGTATCACACACACACACACACACACCTACACACACACACGCACACCAAACTACTTTCTTAGGTCACGCCCACTCAGGACTACAACTGTCTGAAGCTAGATTTGCGGTTCACCCCACCATCAGAGGCCTTTTTGCGGTGCCTTCTGGTCGTCTCTGTAGGTTGTCTTTATCCTCCTCCAGACGCTGAAGCCTTAATAACCTCTTTGATGCTCTGCAGCAGCTCCTCCCATGAGGAGCGACAAGCCAGTTCACCTCCTGTGCTCAGAACCGAGGAGCTCGTGTAGAACAGAGGAGCTGCAGTCCTCCTCACAGTGAAGATTCTCTATCTGCAGATATGCAACAGAAATCCACAACGAGTAAATGGTGGCTACGACGTCATTCCCTCCTGATCATGTTGCTACGGCGATGCTCCACCTCACCTCACCTCACCTCCACTTCAACATGCAGCTTCACGCCTCTCAATGATGGACCAGGGCCCCTTAAGTGATCTCTAATGGAAGCTCTAATGGGAGGAGGCTCTCATTCATATTCCATATTTCATCCCACAATGCCACCACCACTGGAAATAGGTCAAAGTACTCAGGCGATGGACTCTCCAGGGAAATACGATGGCCAGAAGGGATGGGCCTGCCAGTAATCCAGATTATATTGGGTTCTTCCTAATCCGTGTTAATCCAAAACAACCAATGTGTGGCGTAAAAACATGCAGGGGGGGCCATATGTGATGGTGTCTTATGGTTTGAGATTTGAAAATAATTTTCACATTTCTGTTTGTTCATTCTGGTAATTTGAGTCCATTCATCCCGGTCCAAAGCCACTTTGTTATTATGCAAATATTCTCCATTCGCCTCGACCGTAATGTCAGATTAAATTAATCAACGGTGTTAAAAGTGAGAAGGGAGGGACGAGGGATCTGAGAGGGCACGCCTTGCTAATCAGCCCCCCCCCTCAAACCGGTGCGCCGGTTGCCGCGTTTACATTCGTGCGAGGAGGTGAACTTGTTTTGCAGAACGGGGCTCGAACGTAGCGCTTCGTAGCAGCAGATGAAATCGCACATGGCTGTCAGGACGATGCCGATGACAGCGGAAGACAAACTGAATCAGAAAGGGAGACAGAAAGCGTCATCAAATATTGATGCGCGTCACAACAACATCTGCCGTGCGCCATGCATGAAATATTAAAGGGCACGTAAGAAAAGGGGAGCGACTTTAGCTGTGTTCACGCAACATGGGACCAGTGACTCGACCCTATGTGGCATCAAGGTCTGCAGCGTAAAGACTAGCAGCAACTCGTAGCATTTAGCAGCTAACTCAAAGAAGAAGTGAATCATCATCTGTTCGCCAATGAGAGAGAGAGAGAGAGAGAGAGAGAGACGTTCCACCAATGTCTTGTTCAAGGCGTGTGGGAAGAGTCGGCATTTCAGCACAATCTCCGCACAAATGAGCTTCATCTCTCTTCCCATCTACGTTGACTCCACCCATTATTTCATCTTCCTCATCGACCACCCGCCAACGCTTCGTGCCTCCAATCCCCCCCCCCCCGCCCGAGTGTGTTCTGGGACCTGCTAATTCAAAGACCGAGCCGTACCTCATATCTGCAATCAGCCGGGTTTAACCAAACTCCATTCGCCTGTCGAAACATCACAAGTTCAAAGAAGAAAGGAAGCGCAGCTGTGGAACCCCCCCCCCCCCCCCTTTCCCTGCAGCTCCCATAAATCGTTTAATCATTACACTGACAGAAACGTTTTCTCTCCTTCTCTCTCCCTTGATATGCCGTTCTTTCTTCCGTTCTGATTCGCTTTCTTGTATTTAACATACGCGTTGCTCTTTCCCCTCAACCCCTCTCCTCACAGCAGCCTTACAAAACAGCCAATCGCTCGTCTTCTCTCCCTCGCCGTGCCCCCCCCCCCCACCCTGGTTGCCTCCCTACTGTAGAGCCTTAATGAGTACACTGGCAAGGCCTTGTAAATTATTCAAGTGGGAGAAGTATCTCTGATCCCCCCCCCCGTGTCTTTCCAAAAATAGCCTTTCTAGTGTTGGGAAGGGAAAGACGACAGGCTCCATCCTGGATCAGCATAGAATAGAAAGCCATTATTGTCCTTGCATAGTGGCTACACAATGGGAGCTGTGCACGATGACAGGAGGGCAACTTGCTGCGCTGGTTGGTTGAAACGCATCAGAGACACTAAAAGGACACGAGTTGAGGACACGAGTCGAGGACACGATAGTCGGAATGTTCTCGTACCTTGTGGAGCTTTTGTTACTGTTTGGGAAGTTACTTCGCTTTTTTACATCATTCATTTTGCCGACTCAAAAAGGGCATTATGCGGCGCGTGCTACGCTAATCCTTTCCTCGTGACCTTCCTCGTGACCTTCGCCGTACCGCTCTGACGAAGCTCTCATCCTCTGCTGCTTCAGTTCAGACTCAATTCTCTCCAATTACTGGATGCGATAAGATTACTTTTTTCACAGACCTTCGTGCTCCCCAGAGGATCGATCTCATTAACTTTGGTAGCTTTTTTTTTTTTTCTTGCAGTGCCTGCAGCAGGTTGACTTATTGCATTTTGATAGTGACAGCGAATCAGCGCAGACAATAGTGGGACATGCTTTACATGAAAAGCAGCCATCCGTTCTCTTCCGCTTTTCCGCTTTGCGGCTCGCGGGAGTTGCCGGAGCCTATCCCAGCTTGCTGTGGGCGAGAGGCGGGATACACCCCGAAAGCGTCGCCAGGCACACACTCACACACTACGGATAATTTAGAGTAACCTATTCACCTAAATTGCATGTTTTTGGAGGCGGGAGGAAACCGGAGAACCCGGAGGAAACCCCCCCCACGGACACGGGGAGAACATACAAACTCTGCACGGATCGGATTCGAACCCCTTTACCTTAAACCCTCGTAGGATTCCAGCTGCAACATGCCAAGGAATATCAGAGCGACATGTAGCCAACTTCTGCTCAGGATAGGTCAGATCAAAGTGTGTGTGTGTGTGTGTTTGTGGTCACTCGCCTAAATCAAGCTGGCAGTATCCTATTTATTATTCCAAAAGTAATCAATCAAACCTTAAACTGAACCTGAAGCGACCGTGAAGCAGCAGAAAGGACGGGACGTCTGATCCTTTCATTGAGCTGTAAATAGAACCTGCAGAGGTTTCCCGAAGAGCTTCGGGTTCCTAAGAGATCGTCTGGACAATTAGCTCAGGATGCATTAAATGAACGACTCCTCGGGTTCCACTTTAATCCCATCAGGTTCTCCCTCAGCTGTATTTAAGCCGCAGGCATTAAAGGTAAACTCCTGGGTGATTTAGCGACGCCTGATCGGTAAGTGGCGGTGGCGTGTAGGTGTATTTATTAGAGAGAGATAAATATTCTGATGATCTTGGGGGGAAATTCGAGGACAATTCCACATCTGCTCTTAAAAAATAGGAAATATATATGGGCAATAGATCAATAGGTACAAAAGAAAAGGACTACGAGCGTGTATACAGTAGAATCAGAGGTTATAAAGTGAGACTGAAAGTGTAGCTGTGCAAAGTTTTGTTGTTTGAAAGCCAATAATTGGCTGCTTTCCATCTTTCCATGAGCAGCCAAGCTCAGTTTTCGTGCCGCTCCCGGAATGAGTTCGAAGCGGCAGCCGCAAGATTTCACACTCACTAACAGCATTTATTTATTGATCGCATGTCTGATGAAGGTTAGCGATCAATGCTAACGGCGCCTCCCGCTCAATGCTCTGAATGCGAGTTTTTGTTTCGCTACGCCGCTATTGTTGTTTGTCTTATTGTCTGTTTTTGTTTGTCGCTTCTGATTGCGTGTGGGGAAATAAATGTAAATAAACTTTTACTTTAAATCCTCCTTTATCGCACCATTGTGCCACCTTCAGTGCGAGACAGAAATGCCCCCCCCCCGCAAGGAACCGGGGTGCTATAGATCACGGTGGGATTTGGGGTGGGCTCAGCATCATCATCTCCACCTACCGTCGCTACACACACACGGGCTGCAACACTCCATCATGTGAGGTGTCAGAAGGGGATCCAGAAATGATGAAACAGCTTCATGTGCTGCAGTAAAGCACCTGTTTTTTGATGAGAGCTCCAAACCCCCCCCCCCCCCCCCCACACACACACACACACAAACACCTTCTCCACAATCTCCCAGTAGATGTTGGGGAGGGAAACGCACATCCTCGAAAATGAAATGGAGCAAACAGATGAGATGGGGAGCGTTGACCTCACTTTGTAATCGTTAGAGGAAATTCACTTAAAAATATATAAATATGTTGTGGGAACTTCATTTAGGATGAAGAAATCTCAGGGATGATGATGATGATCTCGAATTTTATTGGATATAAAAACAAAAAGTCCAATAAATATTTATTTAATCATTTCAAGGAGCTTGATATTTTCTGACATTGAAAGATGATATTCTGAGTTCTAAAAGCGGTGCTTTCTTATTGCTCCTATTTCTTATCTTCTCATTTGTTTTGAAGTGGGTGGAGTTTTGCTGCTTTAATTATTTGCAGTCTGTTTCACTAATATTTGCAGCTCGAGATGAGGCAGGCGGAACGTCCGGAACGCCCGGGACTGTTTCCTCTGTGTAAAGAGACAGAGATCCCGTATCTGGTTGAAAACATGACCTTGTCTTTACATCTCTTCTCTCGTTGTTTGTCAGGCAGCAGCTTTGTGTTTACATCAACGGGTTGTTCCAGGTTCCCCGACTCAGAAATCCATATCCCCAAAATGACTCTGCAGGGAATAAACGCTAGCCGGGGCTGATTTATATCGCTGTAAATTTGTCACTGCATGTTGTAGAGAAATAAAACACTATTTTCCAGAAGCATATCAGCGGCAGTTGGAAATGGAGCAGGATTTTGGGGATTTTTTTTCTCTCCATCTGCTGCTATCATGTAAGAAATCTCATAATAAATGAGCGATTTAGAACAAAGTGTTTTGTCATAACTTTGCATAATGCAGCGGGGCATTCATTAATGGGAGGCTAAAATCCTGGATTTCTGTGTTGCTAATAAAATTAAAATGGAAGGAAGAAATGAGGGGAAACCTTGCATGCGCCTGATTGCTGCAGAAAAAAATAATCCCTTTGTGCTCATTCTGCATGCAAATCCGTGAGTTATCAAATCGCCGCTTGCTCCTGCCTTCGCAGAACTGTCTTCTTCAACAGTTTGTGTTGTTGTTCTTTTGCAGATATCTCCAGTCGTGGGAGAAACACTGTTCAACTAAATGCTGCGGATGTTTCAGAACAGCCTTTGAGAACGTCTGAGTGAACCGCTGCTGGAAGCCTGATCCTGGAGAGTCCATTAAAAAAAGGCGATGCCAATTTCCGGTTGGGAGGTTTAATTCGAGACACTGGCTCCGACGCATACCCCCCCCCCCACCAGATCTGGACCAGAATCAGATCTGACCCATTACTCTTCGACAATTAAAGTTGCATTCAAGGGAGGTGGGAATTAATGGAAAAGCCCTGCTGGCTGTGAGGTAGCGAGCATCCTGTTTCCTGTGCCAGCACTCTGTGAGTCGTCGCGGTTTTCACACATCAGTCTGCAGATCTTCACGCTCGCTGGGCTTCTCTCTCCGCTGTCACTGCGGCACATTGTAAAATCAGATCCCCGGAAACCGATGGGAGGTTTAACCGCGAGGCGTCTTTACAGCCGACTGCGTAAGTAAAGGGTTCTGCTGTGAACCTCCAATAAGAGACGCAGAGAAGACAATCTGCCACTGTATCTGTGCTGGTACTTAATCCTACTATGGCGAGGGCTTGGTCGATGGCTTGGTCAATGGCATTCCTCACATTGAAGCTGCTCATTTTGAAAGTCGGCTGGGATAGGCTCCACCCTCCGTGACCCTAAACAGGATAAGCGGTTACTGCAAACATGATAAACGTTTTTTTTGTCACATTATGGAGAAAAAAAATGTCCCAATGGACCTAAATCCCATTTGTCCTTGAGCTTGTTATCTGGAAAACTGAATCCCACTGCTCCGGGTCCAGTGGTTGGGGTCGGAGTCTGTGGTTCAGGGTCAGAAAGGCTGGCCTTGGCTGAAACGACTACAGAGAGGGTATTTTTGGATCAACGGGCCTCCAGAGCCAAAGCAGTTTGCTTTAAGGATCACCGGCTGTTAGACAAATGGCTTTTGGATGAATTGGGACATGGTCCAAACTTTTGAGGTTTTAGGATAACGGGCCATGGACACAGCGGCACAGCGCCAAAACGGAAGCACGATGCCATCAGAAGCGCAGACGCCAACCGGCCGGCTGTCCAAATGCCACAGCTTTTATAAACTAAGGGACAATCCAAGCAGAGATCTCTGCAGCCGATGACCAGTCAGCACCAGACAGTGAGATGCAATTGGGTGGGGGCATTTGATGACACCCCCCCCCCCCCCCCAACCCAAAGGAAGCAGGATTCATTGGTTCCCAACTGCTTGTAGGAAGTGCCGTAGCAGGGCTTGAAGATGATGATGATGATGATGATGATGGCATGCTTTTGTCCATTTTAAATCGGCCCTGCAGCGTTTGCTGGCGCTGACTTATTCAACTTGGTAAATATTTGTTTTCAAAGGAAGAATCCCAAAAACAAAAAGGACGAAGCGTTTCAACCTTGAGTTGTCTTTTTCTTTTTTCCTTTTTAAATTTCAGAAACAAAAGTTCCCTGCGCTCCCCGTCTAATTAAAAGCAGCACACCGCCCTGTTGCCATCTTTGTCTTCCCCATGCAGGCAGAGGAGCGGGGGGGGGTCTACCTCGACTTGCTTTAATTAAGCAAGGATAAAAGTCGACGAAAGAAGAGGAAGCGTGGAGCAGAAGTTAAAGAGGAGCCGCGTTTTGCCTTCACGCTGCTCAAGGTCCCTGCAGCAAAGCGTCGGATGTTATGTGGACGATCGTGATGTGTTTGTTCAAACCATCCGACGGATAAAGATCTGGAATGAGATCTAAACGAACCTCCAAACTGGAGTTATTTCAGACCTTAACTAAACTCAAAGGAGCATTCCTCTTCCTCTGTCCTCTGGCCATTTTTTTTTTTTTATGTGGCAGCCATTGATGGGCTGCACGCCCGATCAGTTCACACAAACCCGAAGAGACGCAACCGTTCCGCCCCGGAGGAGGCCGAGACGAGTCCCGCCTGGCGTTGTCTTGGAGCTCTGCCTTACAGGAGATGAGTTGAAGAGGGCGTTCGTGTTTCCTCGGGGGCGATCAGGGCGTGCTCTCTCACTCCTTTACGGATGTCGCCATAAATGTTTATAGCCGCTTTGCAATTTTAATAACTGATCACCTTGTGTCATCCAGAGGGGTTTAATGTATCCTCATTTGCATAATGTCTACAAAAACTCCCAGGAAAAAGGCTCAAGGTTAATTTACAAGGGAGTGTTTTTGCGTGTGTGTGTGTGTGTGGAAACAGTCTTTCCGTTTGACGAGGCCGCCTTCGTTCTTATCACACTGGACAGCAAGGAAATGGCGATCAAAGCTGTGCTCAATCACACGAGAAATTAATTAAAGGCAAAGACTCGGCTCTCTGGGAGAGAACCTGGCAGTCAATAGAGGAGCAGCTGTTACCCGTTTAAAAAAATAAAAAAAGCGGGTTTGGCTTTGACATCTTTATTACACGCTGTTTGTTTTAAGTCATACAGTGATTTATTTCATCTGGATGCCATCAGCGTGAAAACCTCAGAGGGTGGGAGGCGTCATTCTGGGAGCAGGCATTCAGGAAACCAACGTTGGAAGGTCACAGCACGATGCGAAGTGGACACACCGGCAAATCTTTAGGGCAAACAAACCGATTGGAATCCCTTTTGTTTTTTAGATCTGCGTTCTTCTGCCTCACGCATGTTCCTGCTTTGCCTTGATTGGAGACGCCGCTTGTAAAATCTGCACTCAATTCACTCAGCAGAAATCACAGTCATAAAGGGGTCCGATATGCACTATCATGCAAAATGCTTTCTGGATCTGATCCGGAATGAGGTCAGAAAGAAATATGACATTCTAACATTAACATTAACATTGTGAGGGTTGCTATGGCAACTGTTGCTGCAGGTTGATTTCTGCCCCTGCACAGCTGCGGAGGCATCGTTGAACTGAACCAGACGCACCTGTTGCACATCTCACCAAATCAGCTGCTGCCTCTTTGGACCCGCCTCTCTGAACAGTTCTCTGCCAGAATCTCCTCTCTGATTCATCATTGTTTTCAGGTTCTCCCGTTCTATGTGTCGTCCCGTATTCCCTAGTTCTATCTTTAATACCCGAGGAAACAGATCCAGTTGAAATCGGGCAAATTTTCACAACAAAACGATTTTGTTTTTGTGTTTTTTTGGTCACCTGCAAATACAATGCCCGTAGGGCAGTTCAGTCTGTCATGTGACGAGCCCTCGCAGCTCAGACCAATCAGGAACCTGATCAGTATCGTGCGACACGCCCAGACTCGCAAATGGGTGTAGATGGAAAAAACAAAAGATGATGAGAGAAAGCGAGACGTCAGGGGGGGGGGAAGTGGGAGAAGGAGGGAGAGAAACAGGTGAGAAAATGTGAGAGACAGTATGTGGGATCGGGTGAGAAAGAGAGCGAGGGAGGGGGGGGGGACATCCCGGAGTGAAGGATTGGAGCTGCTCCCCCCTGTTGTATGCAGCAGATGGTGTTTATTGATTATTCATTGCATGCAATGGATGTCACTGCTCTGCTATCTGCCTCAGCGCACCTGGGGGGGGGGGGGGGGGGGTGGATGGGGTGGATGGGGATGCCAACTGCATCACTGCACACTGACACGCATGTACAAGTTCAACATGCGTGTGATCTTTGCACGGATGCACCGGCTGGGATCAGATGGATTTGGTCTGGAATGTCCTGATTGGTCGAGCATCAGCAGATAGACATGAACCTGCCGGGCGCTGAGGATCGATTCCTCATGCGTCATCGTGTTGGAAGATAAATGGATTGTTTCTAATCGTCAGAACGTAGAAGCCACGCCGTCACGCCCAATTTGCTTTCTGGGTAACTGACGCAGAACGATGAAGAGGAGGGAGTCGGTGATGGAGACGAGCAATTGGGATTCCATAAGGGACGAGAAAGAGAAAAGCGCGTGACGTGACCTTTAGCGTGCGAGCCAGAGGCCGGTCGTGTGAATGAGGTGGAGAGGTTGAGCACATAATTATACGTCGATGCCACAAAGGGAGGGGGGGGGGGCAGTAAATCGCCGCGGGGGTATTGATCCAGTTACATCTAAAGCAGTTCACGTTGCGCCTGCTGAGACTTGCGGTGTCAGGTGAAACTTAGTAATCAGGCCGGGCTGACAGGACGGCGGCTGAGTGAAACGGATTGACACGCCCATTGGATTCGTGTCCATGGCAACTAATCGTGATATAGATGCCATTCACAAATAAACGAAGATGCAAAAAGTATTTCCTCTCGTGAGGAATTCTTGTGAAGGCATTTATCACCAGCTGGATAAATATATATATGTATATATATATATATATGTATATTCTCTCCTCTAAGAAAAGACTGGGGAGGGAAGATTAGAATTTGTCAACATCACTCTTAAATTTCATTTTGATTCCATCTCTTGGTTTCATTCCAGGTGAACAGCCGATGCTGAATAATTCATCGCTCCGCTGCGGCTTGTCTTTAAATCGTGTGGAAGCAGGGATTAGAATCGTATTGAATCTCAGCTACGGTACCGCTCCCAGACTGCTGGATCAATCCCCACTGAGGATTCATTTAAGGTCGCCGAATATCCTAATCTCACTCCCAGTCGCTGCCGACAGATGTTGACACAAAGGGAGCTTCTCAATCTGCACAAAGATGTTGATTCACTTTACTTTTACTTTACTTGCCACAAAAGAGAGAAACTCCAGAAGCTGATTACAATCAATCTGATTCTAAACACAAACATTCAACACTTTGACATCATAAACGATTGAAAGCCGGCGTGGCGAACATGTGACCGAGCCCAACAGGCTGGAGTTGTGTTGCTCTTTGCCTCCATGTGATGATCGGCCAGTGCCCCACCCCCCCCCGAGGAGAATACTGGAACGAGTCAAACATGGGCATGAGTGTGAAATCTCCCGCGTGGACAGATGGCGTGCATTTTGTCACCACGGCTCGTTAGTGATACATAACGACGCTCAGGGCCGGGGAGCAATGGATTATCTAATCTAATCGGGATTATGTAATCGCCTCGCAAAAAAAAAGGGTAACTATTGCAATAATGAGGTTAAAAGAAAACACAATCGTCACATTTTGAGGGGTTGGAAACATTCCAGTTTTTCTACCTCTTGTTCTCTTTCTCTGTTCGTTTTTAGCTCAATCCCAGAATCCATTTCACTGCAGCGATTTCCAGATGAGCTGGGGCGCAGCGAACGGGCAATGACTCCTAATGATTGAGAGCGTTCTGTAATGCTGCTTTCTCCTGACGGGCTCATGTCTGACTTCCGAATGGCGGCACAAACCGGGTTTTCCCCAATTCTGACTTGGTTCCTAAATCTGGCATGGGTCGGGTTCACCTTTCATTGAAACCATTTCAGACCGAAAACTCTTAAAACAGAGCGCGCTGAATGTGGCCTGTATGTCTGATAGAGCTACAGTAATGGTAAGGATATACGAGCGTAAGATAAACGTTGCATGCTTGTGTATACACAAATTAGCATTTAAATACACAAGCACAAATTGCCCGAAGTCTTTCGACCGAGGTAAAGTAATGGGGGTAAATATTTAAGCAGCGCGCCGCTCATTAGTCATTAGTGGACCCACGGGGGGTTCAGAGACGACTGTGTTCAGGGTCGGGAGCAATTACATGTAAAAAGTACACTTTTAAATACTGATATTTAATTGAGCAGTTTGTGTTTACGCTTGTTAGCTGTTGTAGATTGAACAGAACAGGCTTCATAGCTATATGGCTTCTTTGTGATTAGCTTTACTTAAAAAGAACTTTACAGTTAGTTAGGATTAATAAATGTGTTTTTCTCTGAGATGTTATATGCTGCACAGATGAGATACATATATTATATATATATATATATATTTGCAAAGCAAACCATGGAGCGCATTTATCAGGAAAACATTACTGTAGTTTTATTTTATATACGGCATGGTACACACATCTGCGTGGTTTTCGATGTGTGCGGCGCTTCAGAGGCGATGCTAATTGAGGAGCCATTTTGCTACAGAGCAGGTGTTTCATTTCCTGACAAAGACACAACTGCAAACAAAACTGGCGCGCTGAAAATAGCAAAGGGTACATCTGAGTACCTTTTGCGTTGCCTTTTTATGACGCCATAATTAAAATTAATTGTCTTTATTGCCGTTGTTTTTCTCTCTCAGTCCTATTCTTTTATGGTTCTATTGATTTATTGACTATTATTCCAAACCACCCCGGGCCTGTAATGGTTTTACGTCGGCGATTGCTCCCAGCTACATTGGAAACATGAAACCCTCCACTTTATTTCTGTTTTTTTTTTTTCTCTGCTACCTGCTTGATGAATTTTAAATATACAGTTTGTCAATAGAACAGAAAAAAAGCGGCATGTTTGAGAAACTGTCGGCGTGTCATCTTGCATTAAATTTGAAAGGCCCAACAGTAATTGCTCAAGCGTGCCGCGAGTTCTACGCTGTGAAAATGCTGTTACTGCTTTGCTTCTCTTGACAGTTGACGATTAATAAGGTTTTTATATCTTCGATTTAATTTTTAACCATTTGCTGGACTTAAGAACAAAAAGCATCTAAAACTACCTTTCCAGGCAGGAAGGTTGTCATTAAAAAAAAAACTTTTCAGTGTTGCGCCCACTGTTGGAAATCTGCTCCCTCCTTTGCAAATTACACACAAGTTATTAGTTCAAAGGGTTCGATTGGAGGGGGAATAACAAAATCTGCTGTGGAAAATGTCAAGACATCTGGCTACACATTAAGATTTTATTATTCCTTAATTGGTACACAGTCTCGTGTCAGCTGGTTCTTTTAATGCTTATTAAACCCCCCTTGCTGTAGAAATTAACGGTCTACAGGAGTGCTCAAGAAATCCAAGCTACAAAACGATTGTGCTGATGAATATGTGAGAAGCATCAGGCTGTGTGAATAAAAGCCGATGAATGACGCATAACTGAAGCTGAGAAGCAATCGCGTCTCTTTTCCGATCATGTCTCATCTCATTTTCTTGGTGTGTCGTTTTTTTTTATGTGACACAACGCTTCTGTAAACAGCCGCACAAATGCGACGTATCGGGCCGAATATCAATTTGAAATTTGTGTCAGCTTTAATAGTGTTTTGGCAGTTTCCAAGGCTACATAATTCAGCCTTCAAACGTTCAAAGCGGCCATAGAGACGCCGCCTGTGTCTGTTGTGGGGTACATTATGCAGGATGACACTGGGAACGGTGCAAATTTAGCAATAAAGAGTACACTGCAGTGCTGCGCAACATTCTTTTGCGCGCCTTTTGTTGACAGGTACACGCTAGCTTTCTATTACTGCTAACTGGCTTTGTCCTTGGGGGGGGGGGATCATGCACCTTGCAGCTGGGCCAAGCAAGGTCAAACCTCTCACTGTAGCCGCCCTCGACTCCCCAAAGTGCTGATGCAGTAGTCCTGACATCAAGTCATTAGCCTACTGCACCTATTTAAAGTCTGGAGTAAATAATCCGTCGGGTTGGGGCAACACTGACGAGAGAGCTGGCATGTGAAATGATGAAATGAAATGCAACTGTCAGGTTCACAAGCACGGCTGTGGGACGGGAGGGCGCGCATGTTTCCTGATGCGGCAATCAACGCTTAAATATGCAAAAATATTCCGCCGCTGACTGACAGTTCACCGCGAGACCTTCTGCCGAGCATGTTTATCTCGCTCCGTTTTCCTCTTTTATTTCATGTGTCTCCCCCAAATCATACGTCAAACTCCTCCCAGCGTCTGTTGGCCAAACACTGGGGGGAGAAAATAGAAGCAATCATTTATTCATCGATTGAAACATCAGAGGGATGAGACGCGGCGAGGGAGCCGGAGCAACTAGGAGCAGGAAAGAGAGACCGGCTGGAGGTTAAAGGAGGTGTTTGGGGGGGGGAGAGAGAAACGATGTGGGGAACAAAGAAAAGGCGAAAATGGCTGTACGAACAAAAGGTGGACAGTTTTGTGTTTTAAAAAAAAGCACTAAAACTGCTGTTGTAGTTCTGAAAAAAACGAGAGCATTAGCTCCAGCGCCGCATGCGTCTAGTGTACGTTCACGTAGCTATAGTCGTAGCTTCAAGGCAAAAATACCAGCATCAGATTTCTCTGCTTTATTGACACGAATTATTAACTATCTCATCTCAGATACAACACATGTCCAGCAAAGCGCAAAAAGAGTGGAAAGCTTGTGTCTTCATCGAGGCTTTACATTTAAACGACGGCGTCCTTGTGTGTGTGGGGGGGGGGGGGGGGCATGACATGAGACAGAGTCATTCTCTAAAAGAAACGCCTGCCTCCGACCGGCTAGAATCAAAGATCGGAGGACCGGCTTCCCAGGATATCATTCCTGATACATTCTGTAATATTTTTTTTTTTTTTTTTTGTCTTCAGAGGCATGTGAGCTCAATACATTCCTCCCACGCAAGCACAAACAAACGAATACAGAGCGGCGGAACCGGTGCCAACATTTACACGAACATCTGAAACCAAAATGACTGCAAAGGAAACAACGTAAACAAAGCAAGAACTAAATACAAAGATGTGGCAAAATAAAAACGTAAATATCTTCTTGTTTTTTCATCCTCAAATCCCCACAGGTAACCCACCTTGTCCCTGTTTTTTTTTTTATATATATATCGTCACACAGAAAAAGACATTCAGAAGAGCAGGCCAGCGTGAAACACTCATGCAAAGAAAGCCTTTTTCACACAAAGTCACGAATTCAGGAAATTCATTTCAAACAACAGAGCTGTCAACAGTCAGCGCCTCAGCTCTTTAAGTGGATGTTATTGTTTGTTTGTTTCCTGCTACTGTACTCGATTAAAAATGGTATAACAGTATGGACCCATTAGGCTACCGAGTTTTCTGACTCCCCCGTCCTCCTTTCTGTCCTCAGGACACTGGGGGTCCAACAGTTAATTGCCCAACAGTCTTTGCTTCAGGACCCCCCATCGGCTGAAAGAACAGTTCAGTTGTGAGGATTTCTGCAGAAAAACCAGCACCACGAGAACAAGTTGATATTCCAATATATATATATAAAAAGGTGGGATCTTCTTTTTTCCTTTTTGGCATTTGTTGTTATTATTATTATTTTTTTATATCTACTTTTACAATCAATCCACAATCAGTCAAAGAGTTTCAATCCAAAACAAAAATACCCCGAACAAAATGATGGCAGCTATTAAAATAATGTCTACTATGGGTAGCTATTCAAGTCTTATTATGACTTCTATTTACATTTTTTAAGTCTGTTTTCATAAGAATCATCTCTGTTTTTTTGTGAAATCAACTCAAATATTTAATTTCCTTTTTAAAAAAAACATCACATTTGGAATGAAACCCTTTGATTTTAGCATTCCCCCCCCCCCCCCCCCCCAGACACATTCAATTCACTATGCATTCACTGTTGATGCAGTCTCTCTCTCTCTGTAAAGGTTATTCAATGTTACAAAGGGAATAGTCTTTGGAATGAAGTCGCCTTCCCTCACGGATATATTTTTATAGGGATATCTCTGCAGACGACGCGTCTTTCAGGTGGTTACAGTTCCTCTGAGCGGATCACGTGGAACAGCGTGACGTTGTAGAGGACTTGGTGTCCATTGTTCCAGGCGTAGAGGGCGCGGTCTCGTGGGTTGTAGTCCAGCATGGAGATGTGCGAGTACTTATTCTGGAAGGCGATGTCGATGTACTCGTAAGTGGAGGAGTTGGTGGAGTAGGCGTAGTAGACCTTGGTACCTCCTGAGTAGCCGTTGGTGACGTAGAGCGTGCCGCAGATCAAGAAAGACTCCCCGGCGCTCCTTTTGGGATGGTTGGTGGTCCAGCTCTTGACGATCTGCAGCGTGCCGGGGTTCAGCTTGCTGATGACGATGTTGCCGGCGTTCTGGTTGGTGGCGTAAACGGCCCACAGGCCCCCCTCATCCACCATCAGGTCGATGTCGGAATGGCCGCCCCAGGCGTAGTGATACGCGTTGTTGAAGCCGGCGTAGTCGAGCTGCCGGGACTTGCTGATGGAGGAGGTCCGGAAGTCAAACTTGATGATGACGTGGCTCTGGAACTTGTTGAAGTAGATGGAGCCGTTGTAGACCACCTGACCTGTCCCGGACCACGGGTGGGGCAGCCGGTGGGACGTGAAGTTGTCCGACGTCATGAAGTCCTGCATCGACTTGTACTCACGCACGAAGCGGTTGTTATGGTAACCGTCCATGTACCAGACCTGGACATCGTGACAAGATGGAGAAAGAATTGGGATTGAACTAATGCAGCGGCAGAAACCCGCCGTCGTCATTCGTCGACCTGCCTCGTGCATCTGAGATCTGGCCTCATCTGAAAGCAGGCCGGGATGAGCCGAGGCCTGCAGGGATGATGCCCATCATTTCACATAAAAGGCTTGTCTCAGCTGCTCCGGCCCGGCTTCCATGCGGCCCCCTGCAGCGACGAGGGGGGCAGCGCTGCTTCTGGAGCTCCCAGAGACTTAAACACTTCCTCATGCTCAGCGGGACCCAAACACCTGATCCCCTTTTCCTACCTGCTTCAAACCACCGCTGTGATTGACTTTTCTTTTTTATCATGAAGGAATCAGGTTTCCGTAGAAGCAAAAGCACGCCTTAAGGATACGAGATGAAAGGAACCGGCGCAGACCTGCGTCCTCCCGTCAGCTACACTCTGATAATGCAGCGCACCTATCATGCATTCACTTCGTGATGTTTTAGATTCTACAAAAAAAAAGTAACCCTAACAGCATGCTTAGTCAGCGGAAACCCCTGCTGCTTGCAAAAGTCTTTTAAGAATGCACGTTATGTCACAACAATTAGCCCCCGGGAAGCAAACCGGCTCAGCTCCTGAACTAAAAGTTTCAATCAATCTTTCCTCCCATGTGACTTTGAGACTTCTGTCTTTTATTAATGCGTCTCATAAAACCGGTGCACAATAAGCGTGTTCACGCCGGACCAACAAATAAAGTTTAATTCCAGCTCCCTCCCCCCTCGCCGGTCCAGTTGACAGCTTCCTGTAAAGAACGAGGATTTATCCCTGGCATTACGTTTTAATGTGTTTTAGTAATTAAAAGAGGGACATTTATTAAGCTCCTTTTCCCCAAAAGCGATTAGATCAGCTGAGAAGGGTGGTGACCAATTAACTCGGGCTTATTTCACAATGAGCGCCGACCTTCACCTCCTGTTCAGGGTGACCTTGGAGCGAGCCGATCTTCAGATGAGGAGGGAGCATTACGGTTTGCAGCCAGATTAACTCTAAACTCGTGATTATCAGCATCATCAAACTGATGTGTTCAAACTGTGTGACTAACAAACCCTCATGATGTTCAGTTTACCCTCACACTGCAGCACTTGTAGAATTTTTAAATCATAAATATTTTTTATTTTTATCAAAGTACTCCTGAAATACAATGATTGCATTCATTTGAGGCGCCGCCATCAGGCTGCATAGATGGAGGATGATAATATACTGGATTCTGTTGCCATCTGCTGCATTATTTGATTTGCTTTGTTAAAACACATAATTTATATCATTTGACATGTCGACAGATAATTTTTATTTTAAAAAGATGAGGGTTCGGACCGTTACATCTCCATCTAGAGCATTTAGGCTACGTTCACGTCGCTAAGAAACACGTATGTGAACGTAGCAACGTTGGCATTCATTTTGAATCCCGCTTGTGGCTACCTGGTTTAAATTCACTGCCGCTCCTCGTAGCTTCGATCTGTTCTCTATTAACACCCCAAAGAAAACTCCCAGCTTGTTAGCCTCTGGGTGCTCGCCCACGTCCACCTGCTAGTCGATGGCTTCGTTTGCTGTTTGGTGCGTTAGCGTGGCATCTTGGGCTGTGCAAATCAATGCAATGAACCAAAAAAGAATTGTTCTCTGTTGCGGCCATTTTTACGTTTTGACATGAACGTCCTTTTTCAACAGGAAGTCATGACCTTGCTCTGAGCTCTGCGTGGTTGAGGGTTCGGAAGGCTCCTGCTGATGTGTGCATTGAATATCTGCCGAGGCGGAGCTTCCAGTCTAGACTGTGTGCATCCTTACATACCCGTGTATCTCCTTCAGGGGCCAGGGGGTCAGTCATCCAGGAGCCGAACCTGGATCCCGACGTCTTGATGGTGATGGGTTCGCTAATGCCCGTCAACTTTCCACATGCTGCAAGGAAAGAAGCGAGAACATCTAGAGCAACGTCCATTTGGGTATTTAAACTAATCCAAAATCTATTACATAGGATTCACTTTAATTTGCTGCCTCCCCCCCCCCCCAAAAAAAGACAAAAAATTTGCCTGAAGGAGGGAATTGATGTCCGGCCTGTTCCGCCCCCCCCTTCCTTTGCATAATATACTGTGCAAAAGGTGCTTATGATTCAGTTCACACATTCTAATGTCTGTTATGGTCTCTCTGTGGATGTGTGAGAAAGCGAGAGAGAGAGAGAGAGAGTAGGAAAGGGAAAACATCGGTTCCCGTGAGCTCCTCGTGAGCTGCTGCAGCGCTAATCAGTGACGACGGCGCTCTTTATGAGAATGAGACTAAACTACCGTCGGCTTCTTGGATTAAATCTGGATTAATGCATCGTTTCTACGAAATAAAGATGGAAGCGAGGCCGGATTCTACCCGAGAAAGACACCCCCTTGATGTTGCATCCGCTCATTTCGGCGAGAGGAATGTTAATTAGACGTATTTGATGAGTTAATTTTTGCCTCGTGAATCTAATGAGTCCCGCTGAAACACAAATTTTAAAAGTGGGACCGAGATGGCGGCTCATTTGAAGTCTTC
Organism: Brachionichthys hirsutus; assembly: GCF_040956055.1. Lineage (NCBI taxonomy): Eukaryota > Metazoa > Chordata > Actinopteri > Lophiiformes > Brachionichthyidae > Brachionichthys > Brachionichthys hirsutus. The sequence goes on along the minus strand of NC_090915.1, from coordinate 3,290,900 downwards.
ATTAACATCTCGGCGTGACGTGCCGCATCCATTAACCTCTCAATACTTCACTCGCATCCCTCTTTCCTTTTAACCCCTACCTCCTGTGCTGCGCTTAAATTCCTGTCCTTTGCACAATGAACATTTGCATGTTGGTTCTCCTGTATGTGCCCGTGACGTAAGGGTCGCATCTATTGCGTCCCTTACGTAACCCAGAGCGGGATTAGAGGGTGCAGTAATATGCAGACGACTGGTTTATTTATTTCTTTAATCAAGCCTGGATCTGTAGACGACGCCACCGCTGCAGGCCGCCGGGGAGCCAAAGCATCTTCATTCTAGAGATGCACGCAGTCTAATCCTGTGTTGGCCTGAATTTGCTCAAACGGCAAGATAAAGGACGACAAGATAAAGGACGAGCACTTGATTCATGAGGAGGATATACGATGGTTTATGAAGGATCTTGTTTTATCTTGGCTGCTTTGTTTAGATTTTTTTTTTTTTTAACGTCTTTGTGCTCACCAACATTAATGGTTCAAGAATCTAAAGCCTAACAAAGTCAGAATCATGAACATTCAGACAATTGGACTTGTTAAACACGGTTACCTCCACCCAGGATGTGTAGCCTCCCATCCTGTATGGGCGGGGCTAAACTGAAAAAAGGTGATGTCACGTATTACTTTGGCAGAACTTGTCGGCCTCGTCGATGAAGAACAGGCTCTACTTCCCGACTGCTTTACTGTCTTTGTTAGCCATGTCTGATGAAGCGATTATTTATTGGACAACTACGAGAAGGTGAGGTCGTTTGAGATGCAAGGTGGGAACGGCGGTTTATGTGCTGACGCGGCTCTCCTACGCCTTTAATCAGTACATTTGCTGTGAAGGGCCTGCAGCTCCTTGCGCCTCCCCATCGCCGGGGGCCCCCCGACACAGGGTGATGTATTTATTTGATTATTGCCCAGCAAGCTGGCATGTCCTCTTGATCGATGGCCATTGTGTCCCAGCAGCTGCACAAAACAGCTTGAGGGACGGCTCTGTGGGGACCCCCGGTGAGTCTCTTTCACTTTTCCTGCTCGTTTTCACTTTATCACTCTGCCTCCTCAGCCGTTACCACCTCGTGTCAGCTTCTCGCATCACTCTGTCACATTCTCAAGTTTCGCCTGCTCTCTCGATTTTTTATCCCCCCCCCCGTTGTTGTTCATCTGCTGATGCAAATTCACAAAGTGACCTTCCCGAGTTTAATCTCAATGACAGGAGCGCATTTGTGCGCACAGTGCACGAGCGCACGAGGATGAAAGGTGCAGCCGCTCTCAGTTCTGCCTGAGCCAGCAGCTCCTCTCTGGCTGACCTCCCCTTGTGCTCCTGCACGTAGAGGAGCGCCTCCTTCAGTTGCAGCAAGCGCAGCGAACCGAGGCAGAGAACACGGACTGGACCGCTGCTCCGGTCCGATGGGAGGATGAGAGCGGACAGAAAGAGATACGACAGAGCAAGCAGCCGGAGAGCCGGTGCTAGGCGTCAGTTGGTAGCATCACTGCTAGCCCTTCAGAAAAAAAAACAGTCGCCATCGGTGCCCGAAAGCTTTCCTGTCATCTTTGCTCTGAATAATTTGAAACTGGAACACGGCATCTTCTCGGCTCCTGCTCCACATCTTACTCAGGGCAGTGTGGGCGTGCATCTATTATCGCCGTGGGCTGTGGGGAGAGGTGAGTAAAGACAAGAAGCGGGGGGCTGAAAGAGAAGATCAGACCGCGATGGAAGCGGAGGTCGCTTTTCCTCTACCTGTTGGCGCGTTTGTGCGAGCACCTGTGGAGTACGCCAAAAAAACACGACGACTCATCAAACATCCCGGAAACAGGAAGCTGCCCAAACATGTGTGTTTAAACCGTAAGATTCCCACTAAGGATGATGTCGTTGTTAATATATTGTTGTTTTAATTCCATAAGTTATTATAAAATAGGGGGGGGGGGGTAGTTAGCTTCCAACAAATGGTCCAAAACCCCCCAAAAATGTTAATTTAGATTGATTCTCTGCCGATTTTCCACATTTGAAAAAAATACATCATGGATGAATCGGTGAGGAAAATTAGAACAAAAGAAAGAAAAAGTGCAAGATGTGAAAGTGTGTCAGCTTTCTGTGTGGCCCTCTGATGGATTCATCGTCTGGGGGGGGGGGCACAGACAGTCGAGTCCATTAGAGGGCGGGACCTGTGTTTGACTGGTGGAATGTCACAGCTACACATCGTGTTCCGGATCATGTGACTGTGCCTGAGCGCCTCCTCCTCCTCCTGCACCGTCAGCTGGAGTGTTTGTGCGTGCACGTGTTTGAAGCAAAAAGTGTGTGTGTGTGTGTGTGTGTGTGTGTGTGTGTGGCAACAACTGTTCTGTTCCTACCTAATTTTTGCATGCACGCTCGGAGTCTCTCCTCAAGATTTGACACTCTGTTGTGAAGCTCCTCGTAGTCATAGGCTCCCATCTCCTCCTGAAGTTCGTTTAGAACTGACGTCAGATTCTGGACCTCCTCCTTAAACTGCAATACCAATTTGGCATCGGCCTTGTACTCCTCCAACACTGGTATCAACGGCCTAAGCTCCTCCATTTTCGCTTTTATGGCCTGAAAGGATTAGAATAAGCTCGGTTGAATGTCATGCGCGACAAAAAGGAGACTGTCCATAAAAGAAAAAGTAGGAAAAACAAAACCACCTGTCTGAACCTGACTACTCTGACTCTAGCCTGCCTCTCCTCTGACCCCCCCCTTTGTTTGTGTCCGTGTTCGACGTTTGGATGTCAAAGGCCGTGCAGGTGTGTGTGTGTGTCTGAGCAAACAGACCCAGAGAAATATTCTCCACCCGCTGGATGAGCTGGATGAAGGAGGCTGCGCTGGCGAGCAGCCATTTAAAAGCAAGCCCTCGGTACACTGGCAACAATTGGGAAAGCTCTTTATTGGTCATCATTGTTTAAAATGCAACATCGTATTAAGGGGTTACATGCTTTTACATGTCACACACAACAACGTGTCTCCAAATTGTACGTCTAGAGTTTAACGTCGAGATTTTCCGAGTTACCAAATATGCATAGACAAAAAAGCCAAAGAGATAGAGAAGGAAAAAAACAAAACATTAACAGCAATAATAAGAATTTTAAGTTTGGAAGAAAAAAAAAAGCTTTTAGATGGAAAACTTTGACAGCAGTAACATGCAGGAAGAGCTCAGTGGAACAGGGTGTCTGTGTCTTAATGGTGCTGAAGGTAAATTAACTCTCTCAGTACTGTGGCCCCCGTTCGAGGGAATCTGGAATTGACCTGCCTCTTCTTCCCTGTGGCTCTCTTTACATGTGCTAAAGTTAGCCCTGCAAGCAAGAAAACGACACGCTGTTGACAGTGGCTGCAGCTTGCTAACCTGTCTGACACACACACAAACGCACACTGGCAGACACATTAGAGAACATTGCACACATGGGGCGGGGGGGGGGGGGGCGGCATGCAAACGATGCAGCGGCAGGTGAGGATGCAGGGGAAGTTGTGAGAGTGACCGTTGAGTCTGGATAGTTTGAGTCATCGGGAGTTCTTGCTCTTGTGTAGCTACAAAATAACTTTATTACACAAAAGCCTTTAAGCATCGATCCAGCAGCCAATCAGCAGCATTGTCATTCAGAGAGAATTTGATTAATTTGCTGCTTTTGAAGCAAAAACAAAGAAATAAATACTTTTAAATGGTTTTATTTTCTCTGTCTGTCGTCTTGGTCTTTCTGGAAATACCAGTTCGTCATTTTCAAGACAATCTATTCCCTCAAATTAACATTTGCATATTAATTATTGATGAAATAGATGCTATTTGCAGTTCCTGCTGGATGAGTCATAAAACTTTTAATGGAGGGAAACGCATTCTCGGCAGAGACATATTTCAGAGCCGATTTCTTTGCAGCAGGTTCGGCGACCGTCTTCCCTTCTGACCTGATAAAAGGCGCGTGCTCTCGTGCAGGGTGAGCGTCGCGCCGTCACTCTGGTGAGCATAAAATGCTTGCTGATATACGACTCAACAGCCTGAGCTGCGGTGAAATGGACGATGTGAGATTATTTCTTAATAACATGCAGTGCGGCGTTCCTGCTGCAGAACCACATCCACGCAATGGGAAGCACACCGACACAAACTGGGAGAGGCTTCGGCTAATGGGCTACAGGCAGCGTGACGGGATGGCCCCCACCGTCTGGCTACGTACCTTGTATTGCTTGGCAACATTCTGCTTGTGGTTCTCCTCCACCTGCCTGAACTTGGTCTCCAGGCCACGGAGCTGCACCTCCATCTTCTCCACATACTGCAGGTCCCTCTGGGTTCGCTGGTCCAGCACCTGGATGGACTGCGTCATGTTCTGGACCTGAGGTAGCATATAGGGGGGGTTGAAACGCAGCTACTTCCAGCCGTCTGATTGGAGCAATGAATGTGAGAAAGTACAACAATATGGTGCTTTTGGCTTTCTTCTTGCGGCCATTGTGTCAAATTCTGACATCAGGCCAACTCGCCGGGGGCGTCAGAGACACACGGTGGACGTGTGGGACGCAAACTGCCGTGGCTTTTGTCTTCTCGGAAACTGTCGCACCCCACAGAGAGACATCTCCAATTTCAGTCGCCGGCGCGCCGCTGATCGTCTCTGCACCATCAGTGAGCTACTCTAAACGACGATTAGCTCCATCTCAAGACGGAATGCAATTATTCATAAATGCGCTTAAGTGTTTTGTTTCTGGGTATTGAGCTGCTGTTGCGTCATTGCTTTGGATATACGTGCAGCACAAAACAAGCATGGGGAGGGCGAATATAGCTGCCTCCCGTGACGCCTGTCGGGTTTCCAGGGAGCTCATTTACAGCACGATTGGCTGAAGCTAAATCGCTGTGGGTATTTCCACGTCTCTGGTGGGTTTACCTTCTCCAGCAGCTGCCTCAGCTGTTTGGTGCGGGCGTCCCGCGAGCACATGGACTGCTGGGGCGCCACCACGGTGCAGACGCACCTGCCCTCGCTATCCTGGGCTGAACTGTACACCTGCCATGACTCCTCTGGGTTCGCTGGCAACACCTGCGGGCAAAAGAGATGATAAATGAAAAGGGTGGGAGGGGGAAGCCGAGGAGGCGGAGGGAACAAAACGGGAACAAAGAACAGATCTTCTTTTAAGTCAAATCATCCATCGCCAAGCCGGACGCCACCAGGCTCCGCCCATGCTGCACCATCACGCGGAATATTTTGCATTCGCACAAAGGGAAGAAGCAGCGAATCGACTCAGCTGGAGCTGCTCGTATTGCTCTGCAGGCTGGGCGTGCAAACGCTCTGTGTAAAATGTGTCGTGTATGACGTCAAGCCCCCCCCCCAGCCCCCCATATCAGAGTATCAGTCACCTGCTGATCGGACTTCATACAAGTAGTGGGGGGAAGGAGTGAGTTCTCCACCTGTCAGTCACCAACGGAGCTTCTAACAGGACAAGGGAACAAACTCTGCACTCAGTCGGCGTCACTAGAGCTCACATAATCAAATAAGAGCTCACAATGGCCGCATGAAAAGATGGCATCTAATCACAAACGGCTCCGTTTCACCCTCGATGTCATCCGGGCGCAGCCAGCAGCCGGACAGAGGAAAGCAGAAAGGCATCCAGCTTGGGGCGCCTCTCATTCACACAGGAGGGGGAGAATAAGAGCCCAGATGTTTCAGAGGAGGGAGGGGGGGGGGGGGGGGGGGGGCGTGGACGCATTAACCTAAGGATAACTTTCCACTGAGTGAAGGAGGCAAGGAGAAGGAACCAGATATCAAAGACGCGGTTGTTTGTTTGTTTGTCGCTTTTTACGTTTTTGCGTGCGTCCCGCGCGTCACGCATATCTAGCCTCTATTCTCACGTTTTGATTGCAGCATTCGATTAATTCATGATTCAAGGGGGGGTAAGAAAGAAACAAAAAAAAAAGCGCCAAGCAGCTGGAAATATTGCGTAAGTCGCGCACTTACTCCGGTGCTCCGGTCTGGATACCCCCCCTGCGCAGCCGTGAGCCTGGTGGCGTTGAGCCCCACCAGGGAGGGGAGGGTCTGCGACATCCAGTTGGTGATCATCGCCATGGTGCTGAGCACGACGCCGATCTTCAGCAAAGGCACCGACATCTCTCTGCGCTCCGCTCGGACTCCCTCTAAGCCGTCTCCATCCTACGCGCTCCGGTGGGAAACGAGGGACGCGCACTCGCGCTGCCCGGAGCGGCTTGCTGCTTCACCCGAGACTCCGGCTCGGCTGCTCGTTTTTCGGACATGTCCAACGAGTGGCGGGCGAGGGAGACGGAAGACGCGGGGGTCCGGAGTTTAAAACGCATGAATTAGATCCGGCAGGATGGAGAAGTGGGGACGACCGAGTGCGGCTCCTTGTCCCCGCGCTGTCCCCGCACGCTGCTGCCTCTCCGTTACTATCTCGTTCACGCGCAATGGTCCGCCTCCTGCCCCGGTGCGCTTCTCTGATGAAGTGCGACTGACTTTACGCGCACAGGCGGCTCCGAATGGGATGGGATGAGGAAAGAGGAGGCGCTTCCAGGAGGCGTCCATGACGCAATGATGTCAGTCAGGTTGGGTTCACGGCGCCCCCCCCCCCCTCCCCTCCCCCCCTCCCCGCCGGACACAGGTTTGCCTCCCGACGGGATAGCAATGCAGAGGTGCTGGATGACGGGGGGGGGGGGGTGTTTTTAATGCACATTGACATTTATTTGTCCCCTCAGTCTTTGCGTGGAAAATCTCCCTCTACACTAATGTTTAACAACCACTGCGCCCCACGCGCCACGGCGAACACGCGTGCGTAATAGCGCGTTTTATGTGGAGAAGTTGCTGAACGAGGAGCTTGTTGATTCCTGTAACTCTGGCGCCATCGTGTAGCTGATTTCGGCGTTGCCGGAATCAAGAGGGCTAAAATATGCATGGGGGGGGGGGGGGGGGCTCCGTTTTTCAGATACAATTTGAATTTGAATGCTTTGATTTCAAACGCACGCACATAAATACCTCCGTGTTCGACTCCGGCTCGTAAATGAATGATTTGTCAGGCAGAACGCTGCAGCCTCATGCATGATGCAGCGCTGCAGCTTCACGCATGATGCAGCGCTGCAGCCTCATGCACGATGCAGCGCTGCAGCCGACCTGGGCTAAGCTGCAGCGCTGCATCATGCATGAGGCGCCCACAATAGCCACGAGTGGGCTCTCCGTCCACGGCTATTCTCGTCCAGGCCCGTAACGCATCTTTCTGGTGAAGTGAAAGATGGAAATGGGGGGGTGGAGGCTCCTCGCACGCTCTCCCACGCACGCACGCCTCTCTCGCTCCATCCCGTCTGTCTCCGAGCCTCTGCAGGGATCGGATCGGATCGTGGGTCCAGAACGCAGAACGGTGCTGCTCTCTAGTGACCGAGCTTTCAGGAGATTTCTCCTCTTCAGAAACCAGAGTTTGTCCAAGTGGCTCCACAGGTGTGCGCCCAGGTGTGCGCTCACAACTCTTTATTAGACCTGCGCGTACACGTCAGTCATTGCAGAAAGACTGATTAATAACGCGATAAACTCACATGACGGATCCCTGGCGTAATAATCCGATTGCGCGATGCTTCTGATCGGATTGTGTGGCGGGTTTTATCTCCTGCGGTGTTGCAGTTACAGCAGGTGTTACTTATGACTATAAAGATTCTGAATGGCACATCCGTCACCGAACAGCAGCCTCAAATGGC
>NC_090915.1:3243669-3283110 GCF_040956055.1 Brachionichthys hirsutus | reverse complement strand
CACCCGCCCGGGGTTGCCAGATCTGCACATGTTTCAATTATCTAGGGTACGAGCTGGGAGCGACGCCTCACCTTCTGCGTGTCATGAAATAATCGCATTTCTAGGCTGCGTTTTGCCCTGAAGGTCAAAGCAGCCCATTTCAGCATTCATAGAAATGTTGTTGTCGTCAAAACATGCCTTGTTTTGTTTATCAGACAATGCGTGGCTCCAGTTTGAAGAAGGGATGGTTGATAGCTTTTCATTTCTGTAACCGGTTTCACTACAGCAGTCAGTGGCTTCCTTTCGCGTGTTGTCGTCTGTGTTTGTCGTCTGTTTTGTCGCTTGTTCCTGCTTTTTGTGTGTTTTCCTTCCAGTGCGAGCATCTGCCCGCCTTAACTGGTTTCACCTGCATCTGGTTGCCACCTGTGTCTCGTTATCTGCCTTTCCTCCCCTTGTTCTTTGTGTGCTCTTGTTTTCTATCAGTTCTTTTTCCCGTTGCCAGTGGGGCTTTAGATGCGTCTGTGACGTTTAGAGCCTGGAGCTGCCTCTTCACGGCCACTGCCTTGATCTCTGAGCTGCCCTGCGGTTTATTATTATCCTCTGACTGGTTTTGGTTTTAAACAGCACAGTTTGCTTCATGGCCTTGGCCACTGCGTATCTGATAAACTAAAGGTACTAATTCCTTAGTACCATTTGGGATATTATATTATCCTAATGCCGGGGGGGTGGGGGGTTTGGCTCAGGTGTTAAGAGTGGCGATCCATCAATTGGATCGATCCCCAGTATTCTTGACCGTCCAGTGCTTATCCCACGCCCGGGATTTCAATATGAACATTGTACTCCGGCGCCATTAAACGTGAATCCACCTCTGCTGATCTGGTATCAGAGAGGAAAGTTGATGCGACTGCAGTTCTGTTTGTGAGGCTGCGCCGTAATCTCCGTCTTTTATCATCTTCAGACGCCTCGGATAAACCCGGGTGTTCCCCTTTCACTTTGTATCTCTCTCTCCCTCTCTCTCTCTCTTCCTCAGCATATGACACGGTTTTTATGTTCTGTCTGGAGGCCGCCCCAGGCAGCAGAATCCATCATCCTGACGCACCGTGTATAAGTACTTGTTAAAAACCCCACAATGCATTTTTTTTTTTCCTGTATTCATCCCGGGTTGTAATATTCCAGCTTCTCGTGCCCCGGGGCATTTTCAGCATCCAGTCAAAGAGCATCATTGAAAAGAATCAAATCAAACCGCAACTGGTGGAACTTCTGAGATTTGAAAGAGACGGCTATTCAGGAATGCTGATTTAGAGCGGAGTTCTAATGCATACATTCATAGCATGAGTATCAATCAGAAACAACTACTACTCTTACGACTCCATGCAAAACGTATATATAATACTCTAAAGCTCCATAATTTTTTTACCCACATTCACGACACAAATAAATTTGTACATAAAAAATGAGTTTGTGTTCTTTTGCTGCTGATGACAATGATGCCTTACCATTGCCCCCCCCCCCCCCCCCAGGGCAATGCTGGGATTTCTGTGATGCCATCAAAGCCAAGAAAATGCCATCCGAGGGACAAACGGGCAGCTGCATGACAGTCTGCCTCTTTTACTTTTTATTTTTATGAATTACAAATTTAATCATCAAAGAAATGTCAAAATATGCATTTCAATGCCTGGAAGTGAGCCTTCTTCACATAGATCATCAGGTTTCTATTGATTTGCGGCAGCTTTAATGAAATATGAATATGGTGCGGCTGTCAGCTCGTGTTGCCGGGCGCCTTCATCAGCGGTGTTAATTTTGTGTGCTCGAGCCACTTCTGCCTGGGCATTTGAATTTTCTGCAGGAATGCTCATTAAATACATTTCCAACTCCTGATTAGATCTTGGTTCGTGCCCTTTTCGACAGTTTCCACAAACACACACATCCTGTCTTTCCAGATGCCTCTCCGTGCAATCAGACTCATTTGCGTCACCTGCGCCGCGGAGGCCACCTGTTGTCCGTCCTCAATCACCCCTCGCATTATTTAGTCTCTGCTCAGCCGGCTGCTAGTGTGTGTTCCTGCTTTCCAGAGTTCCAGTTTGTATTCCTCATATATTGTGGAGCGTCATCGACGTAACGAGTCTTGTGGCTTTCACTGCAAACATCTTGTTTCTGATGGCATTTATCTGTATTTAAAGCAACACAACTCAAACAGTTACAGACGGATCTTGAATGTTACCAGGAACAGATGGTTTTGATCAGAAGAGCTTCTGGATTACTGAAACCTTTATCAACATTGCAGTAAATGGAGCTTCATTTGTTCCTCTCTTGGTTTTTTTTATGGGATTTGACACAATGTTGTAGGGCGGGGGTCTCTATCTCACCACCGAATCTTATCCAGATCAGATCCAGATTGTGGATGTTATTGAGATGTTTTTCTAAGAATGGGGGTTAATGTTGAACACATGTCCACTGACTCATCGTCAGTTTGGAGGTGAAATCAATAGGAGCTGCGCCTCACACCCCTCCCAACGTAAATATTGGGCCCCACGGAGGAGGAGATCAATGAGCGCACCAGAGGAAGGATGCAGCCATTACAGCTGTGTACCAGCGAGCATCCGTCTTGCACGTTGACACCCAGACAGTAGGTCTAACCTCCATGGTGCAGCACGGTAGAGACGCACAGTTCACCCCCCCCCCCCCCCCCCCCAGTTGATATGGATGAGGAGGATTGATGTTCTCAGTCCTCACCTGTTGCCCGAAGCAGGAGCGAATGAAACCGACTCTGAGGCGGCTCAATTTCAAACTGAGTTTCTAATGTCATTTGAAGCATCATCATATTTCAACGGGATTCCTTTTCTGTTTCCGAATCAGTCACGTTTGCAGATGCATTTGAGATTCACTGCAGAGGCAGAGATTCCCTCCAAACTTCATTAGGTTTCTGCGTTTCACCCCATCTATTCTCCAGGAAGCCAGGCAGCAGCCATCAATGAATCATTTAGCATCACGTTGGGTGTCATTAGCAGCCTTTACAAATCTTTAGACAGTGAGCATTCATTATTTTCTTAACAAAACAAAAACTGCCTTTCAGATGCGGCGGGCTGGCGATGCAATAACCACCGAGATGGCGTTTCTTCTAAAACCTCATTTCGGCTTTGAATAATTAATTGAAGCTCAAGCAAGAGGAAAAGCGGTCTGTTAGAGGAAATAGAGAAATGAGACGTGCAAGGACGTTTATTTTTAGCCGGACAATGGGAGGAGGGGGGGGGGGGTAGCAAGAGGAGGAAGCGAGAAGAGGATTTAGAGCGTTAGAGTAGAAAGGCTGATCTCAGGTTACTCCGTGCTGCAGATGGAAGCTTCATTTATCTTTGTCTGCTAATGCTACTCTCGGCTGGCTAATGGGCTTACGAATCTCAAGGATTCGTAAGGATTTTTGCCGCCTGTCTGTCGGCTCGCCATTTAACGAATAAACTGAAGTGCATCTTTCAAATGTGACTTTCTGGCAGCCCTGGTGATCACGAATGTTACGGCAAGTAATCGCTGCTAATAATATACAGCAGCTCCGCTTCGATGAAAAGGCTAAATGTTCCCGCTTGATGGATCACCTATTACGTGCCACTTTGAATAGTCTGTGCAAGTTAATGAAGTTTCGTGAAATGGCGAGACGGACCCGTCGGCTGGGAACACATGGCTGCCTGGAAGCGATGAAATCAATTTGAAGCGATGGTCAAGGTTGTGATGTGCAACGGATGGTCTCACAAATAGCCTAGCGTGGCCCCACAATTGTCCAACTAACATGCAATAGCATGCAATCGTCTTTTCACCCCCCCTGTGTGTGTTTGTTTTCTTTAAGCCAGCATCCCTAATTAGAACGGGGATTAGACGGCGGATAATGTGTGATCACCAGCTTCTGTCTGCCCGTCCCTTTATTAGCTCTGCTCATCACATTGGATCATGGAGGGAGGGGCAAAAAGCGAACCGAAATATTGACGGATTAGCGTTCCCCTTGGAGACCAGGGATCTTCAGCAGGGAGCAGTTAATGCCGGTACACAAAACTTGAGCGTGACGCGAAAGCCAGCATGATCCTCAAAACCACAGTAGCCAGCTCTCACGTGTCGGGCTGCGTGGACGGCGTCGCCGGAGGAGGAGAAACGCCTCGTCGGTCCGTGAAGATCTGGCGGCGATTGATTCGGAACATGGTCGACTGGGCCTCAACGGCCTTGTGAAAAGACCCTGACAGCTGCTTGGACATGATCCAATGTCTCCCGTTCTCACATTGCGGGTTTTATGCAGAGGCTGAAATCCTCCTGAAACATTCAGTTTGTGCCTCCAGCATGAGAGAAAAAGCTGCCTCGTGTGTGCGGCGTTCAAATTCTCCCTCTCCTCGCCATCCTGGTGCAGTTCTGCCATCTGTCCTAGCCGGGAATCAGGTGACGATGCTTTGCCACTTGGCTCTCAGCTACCCCCCCCCCCCCCCCCCCCCCACACACACACACACACACACACACACACAACCTCATTTTCTCTCCGAGGCCGGTTTACGCCTAAATGGGCCCAAATGAAATGACGAGGATGCTGGCGCCGAGCGCTAGGTCCATTTAGCATCTTGAAACTAAGGAGTGTGTCAGAATCATAATACAGTGGTACTTCTACTTACGAATTTAATCTGTTCTGGGAGTAGCTTCGTAACGTGAAAACTTCGTAAGTAGAGACGCATTTTGAATGTAAATGCACTAATCCGTTCCAAGCCCCGCAAAAGTATTGTAACGGTTCATGTTTTAGGAGTGTTCATTATTCCTACGCTGCAGAGAGTCCGCAAAGGCATCCAGGGAGGAGGGGCGGGGTGTGTGTGTGGGGTGCCGCGAGGAGGAGGAGGAGAACGGGAGAGCTGCGGGAGCTACGCAGCTCTCCCGTTCTCCTCCTCCTCCTCGCGGCACCCACACACACAGAGAGTTACCCGTCGTGTGCTTATTCCAGCGTCCGACGGACGCGACATTATGATATTTTTTTTAAATATTAATCTACCTGTTAGCTGTTACTTTTTGTCCTCTTTGTTTACTGGTCCTTTGCGGTGTTTTCTGCCTCGCGTTTCTTGAAAAACTGATCCGATGACGTCTGCTTTTGCCGGCTTTTGACAATCCGTCGGAAATGTGCGAGGCAGACGTCATCATAATGAGCAATAGCCCGACTTGTCAACACTTTTTCCGGGTGACACGAGGGGACACGAATAGCGTGCTGGGATACACGCATACGCAACGGGTTGCCAGGCAGATTTTAGGCGATAGCCAATGGCAGAGCAGCTACGAGCAGCTATTTTTGACTTCGTAGCCTGAAACGCCTCCGTAACGAGAGGCAATATTTTCCCATTCAGATACTTCGTAACCTGAAACTTTCGGATGTAGGGACATTCGTAAGCTGAGGTACTGCTGTATCACAAACTCTGACTGTTACGGTTGGAGCAAACGACAATCTTTTTTTTGTTTGTTCTTTTGTAACGCCTGAGAAAGGAGCGCGAGGCTCAGCTCTTAAAAACATCGATAAATCCTGGCTACGCGAGCAGCTTGCTCGGTGTTCCTCCCGGTGTTCCTCCTTTCGGTATCGCAGCCTCTCCTCTCCATTAATAATGCATCGACTGAGAATCACGCCAGCCACAGTACAAAAGCCGTGTTAGTGTCAAAACGAACCGGTTTGGCTTTCCAGACCACACGGCTGCGCTCTCAGGGACCCGCCGGATGATAAATCACGCATACATTGAGAGGGTCGTGCAGACATTAGATCCAGCAACATGAAGACGGCCTCGCCATTTCTCCGAGCTCATCCTCCGTGCAGACTCATCATTATGGCATTGAATCCCGCCCACGCTGGACGCCGCTCGCTCGCTACATGCTACCCTGGCGTACTCCTACTGTGGAGCTGTCCGTGGTGCTGAAACCCGCTGCTTTTGTTTTGTCGTGTGGGGGGAAGCGTCGTTTCAGGGGGACCTCCAAAACAAAGCGACGCGTTTCAGCACCACGGACAGCTCCACAGTAGGAGTACGCCAGGGTATAGGGCAGACGTGGGCAAACTAAGTCATTTATATTAGTTCACACAAACACCCTGGCCCGGCCCCTCTGTCAATTTTAGAACCCATTGTGGCCCGCGAGTCAAAAAGTTTGCCCACCTCTGTGCTAGGCCCTGCTGCAGCTCTTAACTCCTGCAGCTGGCCGTCTTGTCGCCTGTACAAATCACCCCCCCCCCCCCCCCCCCTTCCCTCATTAACTCTGGCATTAATGCGTGGAGATATAAAGAATCAACAAAGACAGCTTGCCGTCTGCTTTCAGGGTCATGCATATATTCTGAAACAGACTTTCTCTGCAATTATAATATCTCGGTCCACGAAGGACACTTGTGATCCCCCCCCCCCCCCCCCCCAATCTTTGTCCATCTTTGTTTACTGAGTGAGACAGATTATACACAAGCTGTTTGGGCTGCATGTCTGCTAACAGGCTTTAATGTCTGCATTCGATTTCAAGCGGAGATTGGGATCTCTCCTCGTAGGTTTAACTTCAATTTAAGATTTGCCACAAAATAAAACTTGAATTGACCAAGAACCGGGATTAATTCCACCATGTCAGCATTTACATCCAGCCTGCCCTCCATTTAGCATTTATTCTAGGTTTTTGTTTGGCAGTGTTTTTGTGCCTTTTTTAGACCCCTGCCCGTCTCAGAGGGCCTTTTTTGTTTGTTTTTTGCATATAAATTATTTTTGTTGTCGTATTGCGTTCAAATATTTAAACTATTTTTTAAGTTTGTCTGCTCTGCATTCTTGGGGCCAGATCCAAGCTCTTCCCGCACCACCTATCTAACAAATAAAACCTCCTCCTTGGTAAATGTAGTAGAATAAGTGACGATTTTTGAGGTGGTTAATGAAATAACTCACTTCTGCTTCCACGGCTGTAAAACGCTCCGAGTCAATGGCGGCGAATGGAGAGGAGGGTCAGAGGGACATGAAGAACGGCCGAGCTTCGGTTGACAGTGTTCCACTTTGTGACAGATGAGCGGCTGACTGGATTCCTAATTAAATTCTTTGTTTTCATTTAGTCATGGAAAAGCCTATGCTCATGAGACTTGTTCCGTTTCTGTCATTAAGACATCGGAGAAGTTGCACCGCTTGCAGGACAAAGAGGGAACGTTTACATTTATCTTCTTGATGTATCATTTATGGGATAAATGCATTTTGTGTGAGTCAAAGAGGAGAAGGAACAGAGGGACTTTAATTTGTAAAAAAAAAAAACAGACCTACCATAATTAATAATGCAGGATGAAGGCGGTGCCGGTGTTTTTACTGTGAGCAACCTGAACTGAAAGAGGAATGAAAACGGAAACAAATCAATCCAGTTCAGAGAATCACATTAAGATTCTCAGTCCGACTGCCTTCAGGAGCTTTTATCTCGCTTTTCTTTTAACTCCATCTGGCATCTTACCCAGAATTACCTCAAAGTGAATCCCAGATGTGTTTTTCTTATTGCGGTTCCAATCAGGAAATTCCAAACCCGATCATTAATTCATCACGACGCCGCTCTCTGCTGCAGGTGTGCTGATGTCACCCTCGCGCTTCCCAACGCGCATCAAGCAGCTCGTCGTCAGATGCGTAGCCGTGGGCGACGATGAGCGCCGCGTGTGCTTCTGCTCTCGCCATATATTCAAGCTGCTGACTGGGAGTATCTTGATTTGTCACCGTGAAGCCTCCTTTAGAAAATGCTCCTAAAGGGTTCCGCGTAGTCCCAGGTCTCCGTGGTGCCGAAGGAACGCCGAGTCTGTTGCACTCTGCTGCATGCTTACACAACACAGGGGCTGCACAACACCTATTGATTACTACTGATCATGTGAAATCACAATAGGGCACATTCCAACGGATACTAGTAGCACAAACCGGACATCCCAAAGCCGCGCCTTTCCCCGTCCCAGTAATCCTCTCGGCCGCAAGACATTTTGAAATGCCAAAGCACCAGAGGCAGAGTCATAACCAGACAGCCTGAGGTATCTTTGGTGACGAAGAAGCTTCCACTCCGAGCGAAGTGATACCGCCCTGAAATCCTGCTGGCGGCCTTTAGAATCCAGTCATTTATGAGTCCAGGTTTTCCATAAGTGCAGATGATCTTCCCTTCTGTCGAGATGCTTCTGCTCCAAAACTGGATCCAGTTGGACCCGGGCGTCCATGCCCCGGCCATTTTTGTTAAAAACTAAAGACCCTCTCTCTCAATGTTGAAGACTTTTGAAGGGATCCATTGCTTAAGTTCGTGATACCAAACACAGGTGATGACGTAACCGCTGACTTCAGTAGAACGAGTTCAACCGGACAGCGAGCGAGTTAACCCGCATCCTTTATTTACACTCACCGTGGTCGAGGATTGCGCTTCAAACCGATCACCATCAAGATAAATGTTGGAAATGTCTTACATTCACATTTTATATCCAAATATATTTTATGATAAGGTTAGTAGGGGAATAAGAGAGAAATATATTCCCCGAGTTGGAATCTTCTGCTTTCGGAGCCAGCAGAACCGTCAGTGAAACGATGTCAAATTGCCGCTGGCAAAATAACCTCATTATAATCGAATGTTTCTCACAGGACTGGTTCCAGATCTGTTTTTGCTTTAGCAGACTGCAGGAAGAGTTTCCTGCATGCCAAAGATGCCTGGTTGGTTCGATTCTTCCAACCATGCAGGCATCGCCGTCTCCTCTTTGATGTCGGAATGACAGTGATGAATTGCCGTGACCTCCGGTACACTTTCATAATTTAATCTTCTTTTTTTGGGCGTGAAACAGAAATGGGTTTGTGATTCCCGGAGACTATAATCAATGCAAAGTCAGCTTTGAGCAGGTCGGGTCTGTGAATTTAAATACAACAAAAAAAAAGGGGGAATAAATTGCACCATCTGGCATAAACATAACACTTTGGGCTGACCTCAACTGTCAGATACATGCATGCAAATGTGCAGTGACCCAGTCTCCACTGCAAAAAGTGAGATTCGGGTCATTCAAGTGACCGTTCATGTGACACAGACTGAAATGTGACAGGCAAGCGTGGTCAAGGCCAGTCCAAGGAGCCAACCACAAGCTGCTTCGGTGACGACTGCAACAGCTGCAGACACAAAGAATATATATATATGGCATTGTTATATATAACCCCGGTAGTTTTAATCAGCGGTTCCGAGTGCTGGTTTGCATCCGCTATACCAAGACCAAGCACGGATTCTGCTTGGGCATCACTGGGATGATTTAAATGCATAAGAGGGGAATTAAGTTTTGCTGCTGATGGCATTTGCCAGTATTATTTACATTCAGCTAAACGCCCTGAGATGGTTTTCATGTGATATGAGGATGGAAGGAGGGTCGGGAGAAAAGAGGAGAGCACAAGACTGATGTTTACATAATCGGGGAGAGGAGATGGTAATCAGAGATGTATGAGGACGTATTGCTTGTTGACGAAACGTCCCCCAAATTGAATCTGAGAGCAAACGGCGTTGATTTCTCTGCTTATCGACCTCGTCGGTTCTCTCCAGTTCATCTTCCCTGCTTCCACATGTGGAGCCGCAAAAGAGATCCGCGTCTTCCCGCCGCTCCGCCACCAAACCGTTGTCTCCGCTCAACGGATGCATCTCAGGGAGCTTCTCAAGCTGCATGGCCGTAAATCATGAATTTACGATTTCAGAATTTCAGATTTATAAAAGGGTTTAATCTTGTGCTTGTGATTACCCTTTCATTTCCATTTAGACTTTAACCTGGGCAGGACCTTTCCTCCTCCCTCTTCCTGTGGAAGAATCCCAGTCAATCCCATCACGTTGCTGCAGATGGAACGGAGTCGCACGCTGCAGTGGAAACATTCAGGGGCGTTTTAATAATAGACCCTGTGACACTTCTGACCCCGGTGTTTAGTAGAATCCTCTCGAGTGAATAACTTTACCCCGTCCTTGTTTGTCTCCTTTGAAAGACATCAAGGGGAAGGACCTGCGCTCCCACGGCGTTGAGGGGAAGTCATTAATGCTGTTAACCGGGGTCCGTCCTTGGCTGCTGTTGGGGGGGGGGGGGAGGGGGGTGGAGAGACGGGGTCCACCTGACCCCGTCTCTCTGCAGGGGGACGCCGTCGTGTGGAGGAAAGACCTTGCAGCTTCAAAAGCCCGTTCTCCGAGGATCCGAAAATAGAACAGAACTACTGTTTGTGAGTGAAGGGGGGGGGGGGGCAGGACCATATGCTCTTCCTTCTGGCCGTGAAACAGGATGAGCTAATTAAATCAAGCGCTAAGTTTTACACGAGTGGGACAAAGCTTCTGTGTTTCTACATGACAGCAGTAATTACTGCTGTAAAGCAACGCCGCCTGGCTAACGGCACGCAGCTAACGCCCAGCGCAACGTGCTACTGAAGCTCATCAGGAAAGCTTTAGCGTTTGCTCATTTACAGGTCGAACCTTTGCTTTTCTCCAGACACCTGATGTTTGTTTGTTTGTTTGCTTTTCATCCGGGAGCTCGCCAATCTGAGGAGCTGAATTTAACGCCGCCCCAGATGCTTGTGTCCCTCCTGGCGACGGCTGAGAGGAACAAAGACGAGGAGAATAAGCCGCTCCCTGCATGCTGATAGAAATGTGCCGACACCTATTTGGATATTTATTCTAAATATGAACCAAACCCGTGCGTTATTTACCTGCAATCTGCAGGGAAAGCGTCGGCAGCTGCGTGTGGTGGATTTACACATCAAACATTTCCCTCGCTGCCTTCCTCTTCGTGTTGTCGAGCTCTCTCCTCTTGTCTTATTTTACATCCTCTCAAAGGAGCGTCTTGTCTTATATTCATTGTCTTAATTCCGCCGCCAAGGAGGTGATGGTTTTTCCAGGTGTTTGTCTGCTTGTTGGCAAGATAACTCAAAAAAGTCACAATGAGGAAACTATTATGCATTTGAATAAATGAGATAATTTTATTTTGCACCCACACGGGAGTTCGCTCAGCTGATTTGACCTCCTAGCATTGTGGGCGTGTCAAAATGGATCAATGGATATCTGACAGACTTCCCCCTGCAGCTTCGTAACACTCTGACATAAAAAAAAAGCCTTATTGCTTGGAGGTTTTTATCCTTGAGTATCACCAAGTTTAAATTCCTCTTGAAAATAACTATAATTATCCAGATTAGCAGAAACACATTAGTTAAAATCTTCCTCCAGCTGCAAAAACTCATCAAAATTTACCTCGATTCTTCTAATCCCAGGCTGACAAGCTTTTAATATTCTGTCGGTTGGACTTCTCTTGTAGCATCCGCTCCGTAATGGCGGATGCATCTCGCGCCGGCGCATTTGATATCCTCTTCAGCCGTCGCGTCCTCAGGAGCTGTTCTCATTTGGTTGCAATAAAGACGCCTCTAAATCCTCCACATTTGACCTTTTTCATGCACGCCGGCTCCCCGCCGCCGCCGCCGCCAGCCGGCTGTAAACTGTAGCAGGCTGCTGCTTTTAAAGAAGTCGGTGCATGGAGAAATGAGGAGCGTGGAGCACCGGTTCACATCCAAGCAGGCTGTAAATGTCACCTAAACCCTCTTCCGCTGTTATATTTGGCTATTCGCGCGCTGATTTACTCGTGAAACCTTCTATCTATTCACGGCGAGAGCTGTGAAACGCTTCGGGGAGAGCTCGGGGGGGCCAAACGCCGAAAAGCTAAAAGGGAAATTTGGGACAGGGCCCCCGCTTTAATGCGTAATTGCTTTGGGCCTGTGGATCTCAGCCTGATGGAGGCCGCTCGCAGCCGGGCCCTGGCTCCACCGACCCACTTACATAGGAATCAGATAGCAGAGCCAGAGATTGTGTTGCAGCACGGGGGCCGTCGGATCAGGATATTAATACCAGCCTCTCTCCGCTCTAATAGACTTTGAGTTGAAGGAGTGGCTGGAGTTCAGGCCTCGAATGTGATTAAGGTCGGCCACCCAGGCGGCTCGCGTGGCTGCGTCTCTGCAGCCGAACAGCTTCCGTCTACGTTTGTGGGCCCGAACGAGAATCTGAACTCTTAATTCAGGCACGCGTGATGGATGCATCCAACCGGATTCATCGTGCACAGACGAAACCGGCCCGAGGTCGGATTATTAGCAAGGACTGTGACGTCTTAGCCGGTTCGAGACGCGACCGCGGCGCCATTAGCTGATGGAGATCAGCGAAACGCCACTGCAGCCTCAGCCTTAATGGAAAATAACAGAGGATTTTGTTCATCCAGGGAATCCAGCGAAACACTTTCATCCCAAATTCCGGCACTTCTTTTATTTACAGAAATTTGCACAATTTATTTATAATCTGTCAAAAATATCGATGACAAAGACACTCGGTGGATTTAATGGAAAACTGGTTGGATCATTTCTGGTGATTAAACCTCACTTCCTGCAAATGTTCACCTGCTGGCCAATAAGTCCCGCCCACTGACAGGTGCTGCCGTGATGACACCATCAGGATTAGGCGAAAGCGGGACGTAAATAAATTGCGATTTTTCACCTCTAAGGTTCTCAGATGGTTTCATTTAGTAAATTGTCAGAAACCCAAAGAGTTAAAATGATCCAAAAATACACGGAAAAGCCGACGGCGTGGGTGCGAGTACGAACGCAGAGGTGTGTGGAGGGATCTGAGTCATCAATTCCTCTCCCGTGATTCAGCGTCACGATTCCAGGCCACAAACTACCGCTTCACAGATTCCGAAAGCACATGACGCTCCGGCGCCGGTCTCTTCTTTTGACACATGACCTGTCGCCATAATTGAATCCATTCCATGACCACCGGATTAAATATTGATCATGGAATCACGCACATAATCTTATTTTAAATGCTTGTTCTGCTGTGCAAGGCTCTCTGCTAATGAGACACTTGAAGTGCTCTGACTCCTCACCGCCGCCAAATTGATCAAAAGCTAAGAGATTACAGATTTGTGAAATTAGTGGCGCACGAGAGGAGTTTCTATTTCAATCATCGCCGCGGTGGGTTTGCACGACATGCACACGGCCGAGGAGTTATCATTCACGTTCTGGCTTATCATAATGCCTTGTGGGATGTAAAATGAAAAGAAATTAATTAGCCGTCCACAAAAAATGCCTCGTCAGAGTCTTTCAGCAGATTTTATTGGCGGCCTCAGCAGGACGCAATCGATGGAGCTTTGAGTCATTTCATTGGTTCTGGCAAAATGGCGCCACTAAATGTCATTTTCTGTGGGCATGTAAAGAGGGCAGCTCTTAAACTATGGTGTCATTTAGCATTTATTTTAAATTATGCAATAAATACGCTACAAAGGAACATTGGCTTCGGTAGAGTTACAGACGCTACAAAAACTGATGTGTCCCGACGAATCGTACGGCGACAGGAAGTCAAAAATATATCCCAACAAGAGAAAAAACTTTACAGTTTCATGCATACAGATGAGTTTTAATGCTTTAAAAGACATACAAGAGTGGATGGCCACAGTAGAGTTGAATTTATTGACACAAAAAAGAACCCCAATATAAATTCTATCATCTTATCCTTACACAGGTTTACCAAGACCAACAATCAAAGACAGACAAATGGAAATCTACAAAATAAAACAGACACAAGACAAAAACAACGGCAGCATCACTGCTGGCTCGGGAAATGTACAAAGATGTGTCCTTTTTATTGAAAGATAAATTTACTTTTTGGTGTATTGCAGCACAATGGAAAAGAAAGCAGGAGATCTACAAGCATATTGAGTTATCTGAGCAGAAACGGTTCAAGTCACGCATCTGAAGCTTTCAAAATAAACTGAGCAAACTTTTATTGTGAAGGGTTTTAAAATTCTGTGGTCGATTCTAGTGGTCATAAGCATAGAGAGTGCATAGTTAGAACAAAGAGCGTAATTACAACAAGGGCAAAAATAGGAGACTGACGCGGCATGAGTGCAACTCTTTCAACCGGCAAAATTTGGCAAGGCACTAAAATCAAAAACAAGATTGTTTCCCTGTGTAAAGTGAAGGTTAACCTTTAAAGTAAAAATCTTTGGTAGAAGCGGCATCAAATACCGAACAGCGCTTGGGCCCAATCACACGTCCCGACTTCATCCATCGGTCAACGTCGTGCAGACGGTCCAACAGCGAGAACCCGAACGCAGCGCCAAGCCAACGGCGCCATCTTAGCGTCTTCGTGTTATCCCGACATTTTGCAAAAAAAGCAAACAAACAACAGTTTATCTGCGCAGTCCGCTGAAGCAGGAGCTAAAGTACACTGAGCAGATACGCATAGGAATGTCATGCAAACACCAGCGCTGATCATTTAAAATGTATCAAACCAAAAGAGACCACACAAAAAAAGGGATGCAACTTCCTTTCATTCAAACAACAACAACAACAAAAAACTAGAATAATACATAGCACCACAGAGAAGAGAGAATAGCACCTCGGGTTTGATTTCTTTAATGTGACATCTTCTCTCCGTCGCTGTTTGAGTTATCGCCGTGGCAACCACGGTAGGTGCTTTTTGTTCGGATGGAGGAATGCTTTTATTTCTTCTTCGTTACGCAAATCAAACGGTCACATAATATCACAGAGCTTGTTTTTGTCTTTTATTTCCATTCCGTTCTTAAATTACAACAAGGTGCGACTCCACAACTGCAACAAGACAGGTCTTCCCCAATTTTTTGCTTTTCATAAAAAAAATTTCAATTTACAAGTCAAATTTCCTCCCTTTTTTGGATAATAAAAATTTCCTACAAATATTTTTTTTTGGATGTCATCCCCTTACCCACCACCTCCGACCTCACAATTAGTCACATGCATGTTTTGAAGCCAGAAGCAATAAACATTACCAGGAAGAAAAAAAATATACAGAATGTACTTACAAACATAAAAATTATTTATATATATTTATATATATATATTTATATATATATAAAAGAGCCATTCAAAGAGGAATGGGGAGACAATTATGCACAAACAAAAGCTCCCATAGTGACCGAGCAAAGACAACTAAAGACAAGTGTGGGGGGGGGGGGGGAGCCAGGGAGAGAAATGTGGAAACTTTAAGGAAAAGAGCCGAATGGGATGGAGTCCATGGCGAACGCTGCGAGCGTCTCAGGGTGGCCTTCGATGTTTCGGGTCGATTAAAAAAAGAAATCCGGATTGATGAAATGGGGCTACAGTCGTGCAGGAGGCAGGATCCGACATTCCGTTTCAAAACTTGCATGTGATGGAGAAGGCACGCTGAGGTTTCAAGGTTATTTGGTTTTCCTCTATTCCTGTAGAATTTCATTTTTTTGCTTATACTTGTTGCATTATGGAAACAAAATTGCTTTATTTCTTTCTCTCTTTTTTTACACAAATAGAATTGTCCTATCGCTTTTTTTTTTTTTTTACGAGAAAACAAATGTATGCTTTTTTTTTCTCTCCATTTGCTCAGGGAACAGTCTCAGCCGAGGAAGCAGGCGGGGCCCACTTCGAATCCGAACTTCTGTGCCGAACTTCCAAAGTCGTTGAACATGATGTCGACAAACGGCACCTGCTCCACCTTCGGCGTGTTGATCTCAAGTACTGTCTTTTCGTAGCCCCTCTTCGTCTGTCGGAAAAGAGGCACAGCGGGGACGGCGAGTTAGCGTTCAGGAGTCAAACTCGCCACGCTGCTGACCCGAGCCCGGCCCGGAGCGACTTACCGCGCAGCCGTCGACCAGGGAGCGGATGTAGGGGTTGTTGTCGTAAGACATCTCCTCGTCGTTGGAGCCCAGGAAGCGGATGGCCTTGTCGTAGTTGTCCTGATCCTGGTCGTGCCAGGCCACGGACTGGTGGCAGTTGTACGTCATGTTCTGTCGGCCTCCGGCGCTCAGCAGCCGCAAGAAAGTCATCTGGACCACGCCGATGGGATTACCCTCGGCGTCCACGTAGGACAGCTGCAAAGAGGAACGGAGAGGGAGCTGAGCATCGAAGCGGAGGACGAGCGGATGAGGAATATCCTGAAGGTCCCTAAGAAGGGATTTACGGCCCGCTCTATGCAGACGTTCGTCTCCTGGGAGCCTCACGGCTGCGGGTGTGGCTTTAGATTAAGTGCTGTCTCTGTGTTTCTAGGACAACACTTCTATTAAAAATAGCATTACAATAGGGGCGTTCAGAGTTGACAGAAATATTGTATTGTATTATTGTATTATTATCTTTCATCAATGTTTCCATCCAGCTGGGAGCCTGCAGGATATTTCCAGGGTTTAATGCCCGCGTCACGAAATACACAATTTCAATATTTTTCTAATTATGTAAAATATAAACCTAATCATGAGCAAATTCTGCAAGAAATATGTAATTATGCTAATGTCAATCTGCTTCGGGTAATGATGTGCTAATTGCCTGGCGGTTAACCTTTTAGCTTTCTGCGCTCGTGTCAGAAAACACGCGGTGGGATTATTATAGCGCCGGGCGATCCGGGCCGATCGCACTGAAGGCTTGGAACCGATCGGCGGCTCGCTTTAGCGGCTTCCTGCATACCAACCCTCACGAGTCCGTTAGATCCACGTGGTCGCTTCGTCTCTCAGACAGGACAGGACTTACTGGGAGGCGGGCTCATGCGGGCGCCCGCCTCGTGCAGCCAGAGCAGCAGCTTCCTCTTGCACACGCATGCACACACACACACACACACGCAGACACGCCTCAGCTCACATGCATGTGCAAACCCCGAGCGCCGACACTCAAGCCTAGCAGCGCCGGCTAATAGACTCGACAAGCTGCCGATGATTGTTTTACGGGGAAAATCTGATTTGAGCTACGAGCTCGGTCCAGGAAACGAATTGTACTCGTACGTGAAGGTTTTACTGTCATGACATCACAGCGGCGCCTTTGAGTGTCGGCTCCACGGCGTCGAGTGAAAACTGTTCCGGGGTTTTCACCCTGAGTGGCACCGACGGTCCCGTGCTGTACCCGCCACTCCTTTCCCTCGCCCCGCACGATGCAGCGTGTGGATCCAGCCCAACGGCGCCGGGAAAACATTACCTCTTTCATCATGATCACAGCCGCAAGTCAGAAGTGACCCGAGTACCCAGAAGCCCCCTGGGCGGGGACCGCGTGCCTGACCCGTTCATCGCAGAGTCGAGGCACGCGGTCACTCTCGGAGACGCCGTCTTATCGAGGCAGAGGCGTGGCGGGGGGGGGGCACGGGCAAGATTTAAACAGCCGAACGCCACTTTGTGTTTCCCCCCGACTCATTAGATTCTGAACGGGTTGTAAATCTTGCCCGTGTGGCCCGTATGCCTCTCCTCCGTTCCCCGTCGTTCGTGCTGGACCATGCAGCGCAGTAGCAGAACCGCCAGCAAGCAGGGCGCCAGCGCATATACATACTCTGTAGAACCAGAACCATGCATAGCCTCAGGTACGCAGAGTCCCGGCCAGAACCAGGACCCCGGGGCCGCATGCAGGGTCACTTACCAGGGAACCTCTCTTGTAGTGACTATACCATGTGCCTGGCGAGTCTTTGGGCCATTTTGCCATTTTGCTCTGTAAAATATAAGAGGCGTTCAGGGAAGGGAAAGGGACTTGAGGTCGGAGTCCGGCTTACCAGTTTACCACGTTTGAATTCACTGAACCAGGAGCCAGGATTCTCCTTGACCCAGGATGTGAGCCTGGCCTGGGGGGGGGCATGAATTGACAGAGGTAGAAGAGGAGGAGGGAAAAACATTGTTAAAGAAAGGAAACAGAGCCGGCAGACAAACATCTCCTCTTTTCCACCCCCTTCGTTCTTCTTCTGTTTATCCTCTGAGGAGTCCCACAAACCTGAAACGGCAGCCTGTGAGCTCAAACCGGACCAGCCAGGTCCAAATGAAGAAGAGTTTTAGTCGACCATGATGCCATTTTCTAGAGTACAAAGTGCAGCTGGCTAATTGCTGCTGATTACACAGCGATTTATAACAAAAGCTCGGAGACGGCGCATATTAAACCCACGCCACGCCGCCTTGAAGGTGACCTTCGCTTGTTTTCGCCGGAGTGGCTTGTGCAGAGGACGGAATGTTGCTGCGACTTTCCCTTTTCCGTGTTTGTGTGTGCGGCCTTGCGACGGCCGCCGTGCGCGGCGGGTTGACTGTAATAGCGTTTGCAAAGACCGACAGGACGCCGGCGTTTCTTTTCACCCTCGACACAAACGAGAGGAGCCCGTCAGCAGAAGGCTATAAAAGCTTCATTATTCCAAGCTGAAGCAAACTCCTGCTCCTCTGAGGCCTCGGTAAGTGGGATCATTAAAATGGCTGTAGCGTGGCGTTGTTGCATAACCCCGGCCCCCGGCCCCCGCCCCTCCCTCGACTTGTCAAAGACAGCGTTCCCAATGTTTCGCCTCTCCTCTGCAGCCTCGTGCACAATGAAGCCTTTTCAATGCGGCTTCGCAGGTGATAAAGTCCTTCGTGGTCGCCGCCGACGGATCCGAGCGAACATCTGCGTGAGATTTAGCTTGGATAGCGTCGGTCCTCATGGGACCTCATCGTCGTGGTAACGGCACACTGAATTATCTCACTAATTATACGGGCGCACGTGTAAGTGCAATCGAGCTATCGCTGCAGATACTCCAGAGGCGTTCCAAAACCGATGAATTCATTTGCAGCATTCACAACCCAGAGACCAAAAATAGACAATAGAGGTTGCTCGTCTCAACCGCTCAGCTTGGCTGTACGTGTGTGTGTGTGTGTGTGTGTGTGTGCATGGCCTTACCCCTTCAGACTTCTTATCAGGAAAGATGCAGCTCTCTCCGCCCGCTGTGAAGTTGCAGTAAACCTTGAAGGAGTCCCGAGAGCAGCCCTGGTTTGGATCGATCCAGTATTCACCTGGAGGAATGGAGGGCGAGAGAGGGAGAGAGAGAGAGAGAGTTAGCATACGGCAGCTTATAAGATTTAAAGTCCCTCCTTAAGGTCAAGGTGATGTCTCACACTGCACTAGAAGCGTCTCGCATGCCTCCTTCAAATGGACTTGTCTTAACTTTAAGGTATATCTAAGTAGGATGCATTTAATTGTCACCATTCTCCGAGTGCAATACGAACCGTCGGGGAAGTCGGCGTGGCAGAGCTGCAGGTCCTTGCAGGTGCGGGCGGGGTTGCCCTGCGTGCCCAGCGGATGCTTCATCTGCTCGATCTCCAGCTTGAGGGAGTTGAGCGAGCCGAAGATCTCCTCCATGCCGTCGTCGTAGTCCTTGTAGTTTGCGTCCGACGCCGCGTCGTCCATCATTTGGCTGGCGTCAATGTCCCGGCGAGTTCTGCCCTTCATGGAAGCGTGCATGGGGAGCGGGTGGATGACGTCGCCGGGGGGTCCCTGCCGTGAAGGGGAGGAAGGAATTAGCCGGCGACAACGATGGCGATGCCCGTTTACACGAGTCCTGCTTGAGGACGGGACAAGAGGACGGGTCTGGTTCGTTTACTCACAGGAGGTCCGGGAGGTCCGGGCGTCCCGTTCTCTCCCTTCGGTCCGGTGTAACCCTGAGAAGGACGAAGGACAGAAATGTGTCCTTTTTAATGACAAATGGCTTCCGGATAGTTGCAACGATTGTTATGGATTGCCGTTTTTCGCTTACCGATGACCCTTTAGCACCTTTGGGACCAGGAGGACCCTGAAGACACACGGATCATTCAGTGGTCAATGTCAGCTGAGACTTGACCCCCATATTGAGTCACACACTAGTGCTGTTCTCACAAGACAAATACAATGAGGGAAATCTTACGGGCAATCCGGGCGGACCGAGAGGACCGAGTGGACCAGAAGGACCGGAGATACCCTGAGGGACGAAAAACGAATCGGCTGATTACGCTGATGGCTGAGTTCGTCCCAGATACACTTTGACGACACTCATCCTGTCTCTGGTAGATGAGTGGGCCTTTAAACGGGACTCCGGGCTAGCTCTAGTTTACTCACATTGTCCCCTTTGGGACCAGAAGATCCCGAAGGACCAGGAAGACCTCTGTCGCCCTTTTCTCCCTGTTCCCCTGGGGGTCCGATGAGACCGATGAGGCCTGGATGACCCTGAGGGTAGAGATCGGCATGCCAACGTTACCAGCACAGCACGAGCTATCAACACGCTACTAGCCCGATGTCGATGTGAACACCGGGTTCTCCGTCCTCTCAGCTGGACTCACCTTTTCCCCCTTCACACCAGAGTCTCCCCTCATACCGGGCAACCCAGGAGGTCCCTGCAGGAACACAACGGAGAGGAAACGTCCGATGAAAAGGATGCGGATTACACATTACGAGACACCTCGGGCCAGGACTCTTCTCACCATAGGTCCAGGAGGTCCATCAGGGCCAGAAGGACCAGGTAGACCCTGCTCTCCCTGCATAGAGGAACCAATTACGTAGGCGTTTAGCCCACAAGAAAACGTGTTTCATAAATGCTGCCTGACATCAAGGTGGAATAAATTGGAGTGAAAGCAGAAAGTACTCACAACTGGGCCAGGGATACCCCTGAGGCCTTCAGAACCGGGCTTGCCAGGAGATCCTTGAGGACCAACGGGGCCCGTCTTTCCTTGAGGACCTTCAAATCCAGACTCTCCCTGTTAGACAAAGTCAAAGTGAACACGTTTGTGGTTCTTGACGTGTTTGGCGCACCGGGCCAACGTGGACTCTGTAAATTCTGGATGCGTTACCTTGGTTCCCTTCTCTCCTTGTCTTCCCTCGGGTCCGGTTACTCCATGGGGTCCCTATTTAGAAATAGACGGGATGACGGATACGACCGGTGAGGAATCCGAAGGCAGAGCAGCGTATTTTGCGAGGATACAGAAGACAGTACTCACTCTCTTTCCTGGCGGTCCAGAAGGACCCGACTCTCCGGTGGGTCCAGGAGAACCCTAGTTTGAAATGGATTGAAATGGAAATTAAACATTGTTCATTTCCTGTCATTTGAATTTCACATTTTGGGTAAAACTACTTTGGAAATAAGAGTTGTGGTAAAGTAATACGAGATGGAAGCCGACACTCACAGCCTGACCGGCCTCTCCGTCGTCTCCCTTGTCACCCGGCAGACCGTCTAACCCCTGCACCAAAAAAACAAACAAAGCTGCAGTAATTCTGTTCTGTATCGCGGGGAGGGGGAACAATTCAGTCCCAGCTTAGCTGATGCCACACGTACAGCAGGACCGGGCTCTCCAGGGGGGCCGTGATCGCCGGGGAATCCACTCGGACCCTTCAAATAAATACAAGTTGCATTACGACTTTATCTGATGTAAATTCAGCGATGAGAATTTCTTGCTACGGAAAGCAAAATGTGCTTACAGGACTTCCTTTGGGACCATCGTCTCCGGGGGGACCTTTGGGGCCGGAAGGTCCGGCTGCACCAGCCGGGCCTGACTCTCCCTTCTCTCCTCGCTCGCCTCTTGGACCCTGGAATAATAAATAGTGCGTTGGTCATTCTCAATCAGGGATATCAGCAGATTAAAAAAATCCACATCCTTATTAAAACCAAGTCTTTGCACACCGACTCATCGGCAGTCTAGCCAATGATTCCTTCTCTCTCGGTGTGGAGTTGCATCCGTCGTTTGATGCTCGGATGCTACTCATTCACGTAGAAGTGGATGAAAGCGGATGGGATAACTCACCGGTGGGCCGCCGTCTCCCTGAAGGCCCGGCTCTCCGGTTTCGCCGGCGTCTCCCTGATGAGAGACGAGAGGGTGATGGAGAAGCACATCATCAGAGAGGTGATTTGTTGATCTAACATGAGTCTCAGAGTCCCCGCCTTTACGGCGGCCCTCGCTGTCTGGGCGCCCTTGTCACCACGAAATGGGGAAGAGAAAGCGATGACACGAGATATTTCGATCCATCACGTCGGGCAGATTGGACGACTACGGCGCCGCAGGGCGCTGACCTCCCTGTTCTCTCCAGACCCCGCGCCATATATCTTGTCCTCTTTCTCCTGCCTCGTTGGACAGCCGCCCCGTCCCCTCGCCCGCACGCCGGCCGCTATCATTAGTCAATGTCACACAAGCCTGCTGTCCTCCCTGCTCGGTCTGACACACCTGTTTCAGGAGGAAACATTAGTCCGTGTCATCGTCTGGGAGGCGGCGGGCCAATCAATAGCACGCCGCTGCAGCTTATCCCGATTCGCTCGCGCCTCAACTAAAACTCTTGTGCTGCAAAAAACTCTAAATGAAGTGTCTGGCCGTCGTCCACCGCCTCTCTCGCTGCTGTCAAGGAATCGACTGGAAGCAGCAGGAGCGCTCGTTTTAGAGCATCCTTGGGTCTTTGTGCTGGAGTTTATCCCAGAAGCCCCCCCCCCCCCCCCTCCCTGGTAGCCGCCCGTGTTTACCGCATAGCTGCTGAGCTAATGTGAGCTGGGAGCATGAAGGACAGCTGCTTGCTACAGATATTAGAGGCATTAGATGCATTCGAACGTCGGTTCCTCTGCCAGCTCCCGGAGCTGACGGGGTAAAGAGCGCTGCACTCGTTTGCCCGGGCGGAGGGCAGGCTATCCTCCAGCTCGATGACAAAGGAGGTGAATCAATTGACTGGACCATGGAGATAAAACAAATCAAATCGCCACCACGGACAGGAAGTGATGAGACGGTGCGCAGGAGGGGGAGGAAAAAGCTGCCAAGCAAGACCTTTCAGAATGAAGAATAAGAGCCGGAGCGGATTTCACGACAGCCACACTTAATAATGCATTCGCCCTGCTATCATTCAGAGTGCAGAGCCTTTGAATATTAATTTGCACTCTGTCCGCCCAGCAGCTGGATCGTTGCGGATGTCAATGGGAGTCCCTCTGCGTCTTTCGCTCCGGCTGCATGTCGCACATAAAAGGGGGTTTTAACATAGATGGGCCTCGGAAATGTGAAAATAATTCAGTCGCAGGCGTCGCCACCGAGCTTTCGAACCGCTAACGCTCCGCCTCTTCAAGAGCGTCCGAAGAGCCAGTCGGCTGGGTGGAAAGTGGGTCAGTCAGCGCTTCACGACGAGAGCGGTGCCAGTCGGGTGCCGGAGCGTCTAATGAACTGGCTTTGGGACCCTGTTCCAGTAGCTACTGGGACAGGCCCAGTATGGAGCAAATCTTCAACTGCAGGAATATATATGTGAAATATCCATCAAAAGGCCGATACAGCAGACTGCGTTTAAATGTGGGGGGGGGGGCTTTGCTTAGCAGGTTTTGCTTGGTGCATAAAATTACCCCGGAAGATAAATTAATCTGTGCAATAAGAATATTATTGCTGAGCTACAATCAGATCTTTTGTCGTTTTTTACTGGTGCGTTTGGAAGCTGCATGAAAACAGTGTCCCTCTGATGCGCCTGCGTGACTCCGGGGGGGGGGGGGGCCTTTAATGAACCGTTAGAGAGGCGGCAGGTGCGATTTACAACTCGGGTGCCAGGATCAATGCCCTCAAAGTGACATTCTGCTCCCTGAGTTGCCTCCGCTGCAGCATCGCTGGCTGCTGTTGACAAAGACTAGGAGAGGAGTTTTACCTTTTCTCCAACAGCACCAGGGTTTCCGATGCCACCAGGAGGCCCCTGAGGGCCGTCGGCTCCTGTGGGTCCTGAAGGTCCTCTGGGACCGGGAGGGCCGGGTGGACCCTACACCACAGAAACGCAGCATGAGTTCTTCTTTCCATGCTTGAAGCGTCAACTCATCTCGGCGGAGTTCTTACCATTTGACCGACGTCTCCAGTTTCGCCTTTCTCGCCAGGTGGACCAGGCAAGCCCTGAGGAGAGTGCCAATGATTTCAATCATGCGGTTTCTTGAAGACTAAATGCGCCGCGGTTTGTATTTGTCACTGCCGTAGCGCACCTGCAGCCCAACCGGACCTGGAGGTCCAGGGAAGCCCCTTGAACCTTCATCTCCCTTCTGGCCAAAGAGACCCTGCTGACCTCTGGGACCGGGTTCACCATCCGCACCCTGTGGACGTCACAAAGAGGATGGAAATGTCTGTGATGCTGTCGGCCCAGCAGATAACGAACGGTCCGAACTAGATGCTTACAGCAGGACCGGGTGCTCCAACGGGTCCTTGAGGGCCGGTGGGACCGGGTGGACCCTATCGAGGAGAGGAGACAACAATCACACACAGCAGAACCCCGATTGGTTTCACAGCGCCAAGGGTAATCAATAACGCATTTGGAGTTGCGCGGCAACAACTTACGTGTTCTCCTTTGTCACCTTTGCCTCCTTTCTGGCCCGGCTCGCCGAGTTCTCCCTGCAGAGACAGAAGAGATGGCAGCGTGAGACGAGGCGGCGCCCCCCCCCCCCCCCGCTCCATCCGAAGAGAAGCACGAGCGACAATACAGAGATGGAATATGACAAAGGAATACGGTTAAATCATTACCAGACACTCCCAGGAACAGAAAGTGACGCACCAAATCACAATATGTCGACTGTACCCGACTACCGAAGAGACATTTACGTCAGAGATCTGCCTACGCGCATTCCGGTTCAGACAAACGGCGTCTCCGCCTGGCGGGGATTATCAGCATCAGTCACCGGACGCAGACGCCAAAGCAGGAACGATGACTATTCTCATCTCAACCTGTTGGCGCTGAACGATGAACCGCGTCATCCATCTGTGGGAGCTTTTGGGTTTGAGTGTGACGGTGCTCATTCCGAGGCAACGTTAGTCTATTTAAAATAGAATCCTTGGAGTGGACGGGACTTCAAATAAGAAAGCGTCTGAATATGTGTAAAGATTAGCGCGCAAGATCTGTAGGGTCACTGCCACACGCTCTCCTCTTCCTACATGTCCAAAGGAAGGATCGGCTTTTAAAGATCCGTTATCCGTCAGATAAATTCCTCTGTCTTTAAGGCCGCATGGGAAAACACAAAAGGGAATATCTAATTATTTTTATACGATCGGGAAATCAACTAAATGTTGCTCGCCTTGTCGCCGTCCTCTCCAGGCGGTCCATGAGGCCCTCCAGGTCCCGGCAGACCCACGGGTCCTTGAATGCCATCTCTTCCAGCTGGGCCTTGAGGTCCTTTCTCACCCTAAAATAAAACGCCGGTTATTGTCAGATTAGGAAACATAATTGTCTTTAAAATCCCAATGATGTCACGTTCGTACCGGTCCGCCTTTCTCTCCAGAAGGTCCCGGTGGTCCTTGAGGGCCGGATCGCCCTGGGAGACCTGTAGGTCCGGCTGGGCCAGCAGGGCCGCGTTCTCCGGGGGAGCCCTGCAGCGGCGCCACGTTAGCGATCACAGCGACTGAGCCGCAACGTTCATGTTAAGCTCAGAGACCTCTATCCTCCCAAATGTGTCCATCCTTATATCTTAGACGAGGCTGAAACGGCTCAGCGTTCCGACTTCAACACGAAGACAGCTCTCAGAGACGTGGACACATTATGGAAGGTTAGAGGGGACAAAGTGGGGGACGCGAATGCAGCAAATTGTACTCACAGCAGGGCCAGGTGGGCCGTGAGGACCCTCGTTCCCTTTCAGACCGTGAGCCCCCTGCAGGACAGAATGAAACGCGAGCTTCAGAAAGGAAACGGAGCCACCGGGGAAGCGCGCTTCCTGCCTTCCACCGGACTGTCTATCTTCAATCGGGTCATACTAACCACTGGGCCAGGTAGACCTCTCTCCCCAATGAAACCTCGTGGTCCGGGGGGGCCGTCCTTACCTCCTGGGCCAGCAGGACCGGGGTCACCCTGAAGGTCAAAGCAAATTGCCCGTTAACTCTTTCATCACGGCGCTATTTTTGTGTGACTAGATGGATGCAGTTGAAACGCCATATGTAAGAACGTTGGTGGCGTTATTGCGGGTATATTTTATGCTTCCAAAAGTGCTTAAGCTAGAAGTCACCTTGGCGCCTTCTTTTCCTGCAGCTCCAGGCAGACCCTGCTCACCAGGTGGGCCCGGGGGTCCAGGGTGACCACGATCTCCCATGGGTCCCGTCTCACCCGTCGGCCCCTGTAATTGTAGGAACAAAAAAAATGCAAATGTGCTGCAGTAGAGGCGTAAGGAAGAGAAGAGGAACGCCGTGAGGAAAATTGGTGCTTTTAACCAAAAATTCCTACGGCTTTCGCAAAACATGGCACCGGGAAGATGAACAGTTGCCGTGTGGGAGGATTACAAGCCGTTAAAGCCACACACAGACCCGTTATCATGAGCGTTCCCAACCAGCGGCGGCGGCTGGGAGGGAACGACCGAAGGTTGATGCATAATGGAAGAAGAATCCTTCGCTAAGACGAAAGACGATAAACGTGTGTGCGATGCAGGTTTACATCGACTGAACTCAAAGTAAACCTGCAAAACTCTTCAAGATTTAGTGCGTACAATCAATACGAGCTGTGCAACCAAAACGACAGTCAAGAGAGCAAACTCTCCAGGACTCACCTGAGGGCCAACCACACCTGGAGGGCCAGGAGGGCCGGTCTTGCCTTGGAATCCCTGGGAGATGGAGAAAACAGAGCTGTGAAACATTCCAGCTCTTCGGGACACACCTGAAGAGCTGATTGTTCAGGTGCGTTTGCTCACAGTCTCTCCTCGCTGTCCAGGGTGTCCAGGCAGTCCATCTTTCCCTGCAGGTCCCTAATAAACGCACACACACACACAAAAAATAAAATCTTTACGTACGCAGAACAACAAATGAGAAGGGCACGAGGGGTATTTAGAGTTTGTCCTCACGGGAGGGCCTTTTGGTCCTGGGAAACCCGTTGGTCCCTGAGGCCCTGGCAGACCCTGAAACACAAGATTCCCCCCGGTCAGTCATCTCGAATGGATTTCTACATGTTAATGAGTGGAAAAGACCCTTGAAGGCAGCGCCACGGTTGCATACCCTCTCTCCGGAAGGTCCTGGCGGGCCGTCGTTTCCTGAGTTACCCTGTGGAGACAAAATGACGAGTAAGTGGCGAACTTGTGCCGCAAAATATCCAAGAAAGCAAAAAGTAAAAACCGCCCCATACCTTTGGTCCAGCTTTTCCTGTCGGTCCCCTTGGTCCCCGCTCTCCTCGAGGGCCCTTGATGAAGCATAGCATTGGTTAACGTCACAGATCTGGTATCTTGAACCGTTTTTTTTACTCTGGTGCCAAGACGGCCATCTGCACATAGGCAGGGTTCTGCTGAGTAAGACTAACCGTCGGTCCCCTCTGTCCCCGTGGGCCAGGCTTTCCTGCTGTTCCCTGTGGACACAGAGAACACACACACCCCGTCAAAGCGGCACACAAATAAGGATCTTCATGCGCCGCCTCAAGAGCTCACTGTCAAACGTCACAAATGACACATTTGCTCACGGGCAACCTAATGGCCCAGCAACTTCTGCAGCCGGGATCGATCCCACGATTGCAGGAACGGGAAGAGCCGCGAAAAGTCTGTCCAACGTACCCGAGTTCCTTTGTCGCCGTTGGCACCGGCAAAACCTTGGAAGCCTTGAGATCCCTGCGTGAGAAAGGGAACAGCTATTGATTCAAGAGGCAAAGCTTGAATACTGTTTATTCCCAAGTGTACCAAGTGCATCATGAATGAATAAAATCCTCGGCTCCCTTTGATCGAGGCACTTTAAAGCATGTCCGGTTGTCAGAATGAGGCTTCGGCCCAGCGAGGGATCCGAAGGGTCAGCGAAGGGGCACTCGTGTGCAAATGAATGCGTTCTTTCTATTCTGAATGCATGTAGGCGCATGCATCTGCAGCACAAATTGCGACCGTCATTAACAAGCTTCTACGGACCGTCGTCCGGTGATTCCGTGCGATCGATTACCTTTGGTCCTTGTCTTCCCGGGTATCCCGGCAATCCAGGGACTCCAAGTTTCCCCTGTAAACGAGAGAATCCAAATCTTTTTTTTTTCCGATTCACTTGAAATAAAAAAAATTCTGTCCTCACGTTGAGTTTAAAATAAATGGAAAAGAGATGGAGAATTCAGAAAAGGCTCTTCTCTAGGAGAGGATAGAAACATATTCACTGTGTTTCCTGTGTGTTTTTTTTGCTCGGTCTGTTGCTGAAAGACCATAAAGAGGCTCCAGTCTGCACAAAAGGCCGTTAAAGGTTTGTGTGTGTGCGTGTGCGCGCGTGTGTGTGTGGAAGGGAAGCATCCCCTCCGCCTGTTGTCAGCAAACAGATTATCCAGCGATCGGTTCATAAATGAAGAACATCAACAGCTCAATCCATTTCATGCTGCCTCATGAGCAGCAACACAAAAAAGAAATCGACTGCTGCTCAGAGGAGATGATGGGGGGGGGGGGATGTAATTTCCCTGTTAAGCCCTGCTGAGCTTCCATCCTAAATCAAACGTGATGACTGGCTTCGGTTCGGCTGCTAAACTCGGACTGATCTTACCTTCTCACCACTCGGGCCGAGCGGACCGGAGTCTCCGAGGAGTCCTGACCGGCCCTTTGGTCCCTCTGGACCATCCTCCCCTCGGGGTCCAGAAGCCCCGAGCTCTCCCTGAAAAGCACAGGAGGGGGGGGGGGGGGGGAATCAACAGCATTTTATTTTAATATGAACCACAATTGAAAAACAAATTAGGAAATGACTATATTATCTTTAGGTCTTGCCGTGACTTTTCTTCTTCGGTGCAATTTATTGGCTCATTGTTACACTTCTGTTCTCATTACTGCCACCTAGTGCCAGTTGACTAAACTGCAGCTGCTATTTAACTTTCTGTAAACGCTGTACTGTACTTTTAGCAGTAGCAACAAACCCGATTCCTCAGTTTGCTTCGTTCTAAAGTGGAACAGCGGTCCCGACTGAACACAATATTTTTTATTTAGGTTATATCTCATGAGATAATACACTTATTTGCCTGCGTTGCTGTTCTGAATTGTGCAACGCTCAGTCGGAAATCTGCTGCTGTGGGTTTATTTGCATATTTGTTTCCAAGCGGCTGCCAATCAAATCAAACCAAAGTGTATCCTAATTAAGCAGCTTTTGTGGTCTGTTCATTCTGAACATAAACATTAATATTATAAGAACATATTTAACGATTGAAATGGCTCCTTCTGGACCTTCATTTGAAATGCATTCTCAGCCTCGTATACTTCAGGTCACGCGCCGCGATTGTAAAGTAGCTTAAAGAATGGCGTGAAGTTACTTTCCCACACTGTTAGAATCTATTATTCTTTCTCTCTGTAGGTTTCTAGCGGGGCATGCGCTGAATGACACGAGTACAAACTCGTCCTGACAAGCAGCCGCTGCCGCAGAAACCCGGCGGTGGGCGAGAGCGAGGGCGCTCCTCACCCACCGCAGTCGAGCTCGCCGTAAATCAGCATCACGCAAATTACATTTGACTCGTACTTGCAAGTTGATCAAAGAGAACAACAGGGATGCTTAACAATGAGTCGTTTAGATTCCGGCCCATGCGTGTCTCCATCCGGAGCCGAGCGCCTCCTCGAATCCGGACCGGCTGCATCTCCAGTGGAAAAGCGGCTGGAGCCACGAGTCTCTCTGTCGGGCTTGATGGGGTTTAAAGTGCCATTGATTTCTCCTTCCTCTCTCCACCCACTCGACTCGGGCAGTAAGGGGTCGGAGATTTTGATGTTTGAGGTCTGGGCTGGGGCGAAGAAGGTTTTCTCACTGTTTTCCCCGCTACTTGACTTCACAAATCCTGAGGAAAACCCAAAGCAATGGGAGCTGCTGCTGGCACGCTGGTACGCTAACATTTGGCATGCTGGGCTAGCACTTTGTGTTTGCTCGTTACCCACAATTCCTCAGTAAGTCACAGAGGCTTAGGCCATCAGGGGCAAACATGTCGCAGTAGTTGGCATTTTAATTTAGTAAGGATAAAGGTCACCCTCAAACTATTCCTGAGGAATAGAAACATTTCCGAGCGCAGATGTTTCAGGTTTTCTGATCGGTGTAATTGATTCGATGGATGTTTCCAGAGCCGAGATGCGATAAACACGAACTCACCCTGTCGCCTTTGATGCCCATGTCTCCCTTGAAGCCGGGGAAGCCGTCTTCTCCCTTGATGGAGAAGCAGAGGAAAGGATGCATAGGAGGAGAATGAGCGGCTCGACACAGATGTTCATGCCATATCCTGTTGCCATAGAAACCCTTGATCACCTTCCTTTTTTTTTTACATCTGAATTTGTCACAAATTCATATCGGTTTAACCGGATTTCACAGAAATCGATATCGTTGGTAGGAAACATCTCAAGCAAGGCCGCCAGAGTCTCCGAATGATCTTCGGGATACTTTCTCAGACGCTTAAAGTCGCTCTCTGATCCAGCGGCGCGAGCTCGCCTTACCTTTTCACCCTTGTTCCCTTTGAGACCGCGAACACCATCAGCTCCCTGTAATCCAGGGGAAGACAGGCGTTAGATGCGGAGTCACAGAAGCCATCAGACTCAGCTGATTATGGCCGCTTTGCTTTTAGAAAAATCAGTCTTCAGGGTGCTTGTGCGAACCCTGACCCAGCGGGAGGGATTTCGTCTTGGTTGCATCAGCGACCGGCGAACAAGCAAGAGGAAGGACTTTGGGTTTCAAGCTAAAAATAACAATCATTGATCATCGTCTCACCTTCACACCCCGAGTCCCGGGATAACCGATGGGTCCCTGGGGGCCGGCGGGGCCCTGGATAAAAAACAAAGAAGCACACAATCGCTCTTAAATTAATTTCAAGCAAATGTGTGGTTGAACTGAGAGAGAGGAAAAGTATAGAAACACAGAATATATCTTGTGAGAGAGACGTGGAGACAAAGAGTCAAACTGACCAAGTGACCTTTCTCCCCATGAGGGCCCTCCTTTCCTGGGTGACCCTGTGGATTATTAAGAGAAATGTTATTGCATCTCATTTCGAGATAATTGCCGCCATAATTACCACAAAGCTCCTGCTAACTGAGGGATTAAGCTATAAAACTATGGGAGAACGTATCAAACCGGAAAATTGGAATAAGAGCGTTTAGAGTTCAATCTCATTTGGGATTAATATCCTTAGTGCAGAGCCGAGCTATTACCCCGTCCTAACAGCTCGCCATTCATCGCACGCATATACACACAATGTGTGTGTGTGTGTGTGTGTGTGTGTGTGCATGCACACAATGCAGAAGGCACAAAAACACACATCTAATTATTGACGTCCGGTAAAAAGAAATAAAGATATTGGAAGGAAATTGATTTCAGTCTCAAGACGCAGAGGCGTTCGACAAAGCTTCTAAGAGTCTTTCAGCAAAGAGAGAGGAGATGGGGGAGGGGGGGGGGTTATTGACATGAAAGAATGAGTAAATGAAGGAGCGCTGGGAGCCACTGAAGAGAAACTGCGGGGACTTGGTTCTTATCACTCATTCTTTGCAGCATCTCTTTTTCCTCCGCTGCTGCCGTTCAGATAAATTTTTTCGGTACCACCTGGTGCCTTGGGAGGACACGTCTGCCATCAGCGTAGGTGTCTTCTGTGCGGATGTGTGTGTCTGCACCTCCGTCTGTGTGTGGTGGGACCGTTTCGGCGATGTGCCGAGTCACGGCCAAATTATTTAGGCCAAGTAAAATGTGCTTTTAGGCACTTTGGAAGTATTGATTTCATTTGTATTCCAGTTTTGAATGCAAATTCTAATAAAATAAAATTTAAAAAAGCGCAGCCTGAGATTTGACTTGGACGCATTAAGTGAATGCGTGACTCACCGGAGGACCGTCGGCTCCTGGCATTCCTGGCAAGCCTGACTTTCCGTTAGGACCCTAAACACAAATAAGATATTAGCATGTTCACCGTTTCAGTTTAGTGTGCTAGGAATGTTAGCGTTGGCTGATGGACAATAAATACAGATGAGTTTGATGGAAATATTAACCTTGAAATATTTTGAACTGTTCTAGACAGCAAATAAAAATGTAAGCGTGATTAGCATGAGAATTGTGCGCCATTGCTAGCAACTTGGAATTGTTAATTATAAACAGTAAATCAAGCGGGCACTTTTATTTTTCTGCAGCGATATTCACAATATGTTTTTGAGTGATCGTACCTTCTCTCCTGGCGGTCCGATGGGTCCTTGGGGTCCTCCGAGACCCTGCGGAGGGGATTCAAAATGCTCAGAACATTCCGTTTGATGGATGAACTGGGAAAAAAAACGCGATGTTAGATTATCGGTTCAGGGCTGACCTGGGTGCCGGGGTTGCCCTGCTGTCCAGGAGGTCCTGGCTCTCCTTGAGGTCCCTGGAACACAAAGAAGCAAATCTCATGATATGATTTTCTTCCATGTGGCTCAATAAAAGATCTAACTGTAAAGATGACACAAAAAGAGGAATATCTGGAGTCAGACACATTTCCGACATCTAATTTCACATAGAAGGAAATTCCCAGAGAAGGAATTCCCCCCGGTCCAAGGTTGCAGGAAATCTGTTGATTTTCCATCACAACTTGGTCTGAAAATGTCCCAGAGCAGCTGCTCTAGACCCTTTAATTATAGCCAGGTGCTGGGAGAGAAATTGACCTGGATGGAAGCAAATGGACATTCCTTCATTTCCTTCAATACCTCCTAAGTATCCCGCGACTGCACAGGTGTGCAAGAGCATAAAAGGAGAACGAGGAGCCTCAACATCATCGATTTGAAGACAACATAAAGAAATGCAGAACATTTAATCAAGGTTTTTTTTTTTTTGAGGTTTAATGAATTCCAGCTTCACTTACGAGGTTTCCTTTGGGTCCAGATGGGCCGTCCATTCCGGTAACGCCCTGCAGCGCACAAAATGAACACAACGCTGAGCACATAGGGGAGGACAGGCGAGCAAAGCTGTGCCACACAGAGAGCACGTTTGTAGTTGAGGTGCAACATCATTGTTTTATCTGCACGCTGTGAGCGTGTGCTCTATTGCCTTCTAAATCTCTACATCCTGCAGAGTGATGTCGGCTGCACCTTCTGTCATATTAACATCCGCTGAAACGTCCAGGATGAGGTTCAAGCCTCGGCGTTCTCCAGACATTTATCCCATTTAGCACCGGAGTGACGCTCAATAGCGCCTGCTACCCGTCGTGCACACCCCACGAAATATATTGTTTGGTATTTCCCTGCGGGCGCTGTTTGTTGTTTGCAGTGCCGCCAATGTGATGGCAAATTATGGATTCTGATCACTAAACAGTGAATCTATTGTAACAGCATGAATGGTATGAAAAAGGTGGGTGGGTGGGGGATCGGGGAGTGCTCACAGGTGGCCCGGAAGTTCCCTGAGGTCCTTTTGGTCCCAGCAAACCACGGGGCCCCTAGGAAACAAGAGGAGAAATCACATCGCATCGCATCGGAGAAAGGTCCGATGAATTATTACATCATCACGCTGTGGGTCATATTGAAAATGAGACGTTCTCCTGAGACATCCGACACACTGCGCTTTGAAAGCTGGTGGGTTTAGCAGTCTGAAACCAAAGCAGCACACCCTAGTGGACAGCATGAGTCACTGCAGGAGAATTAATGGCACGCCTCTCTCGCTCTCT
Source organism: Brachionichthys hirsutus (assembly GCF_040956055.1). Lineage (NCBI taxonomy): Eukaryota > Metazoa > Chordata > Actinopteri > Lophiiformes > Brachionichthyidae > Brachionichthys > Brachionichthys hirsutus. Next base: position 3,249,880 of record NC_090915.1, on the reverse strand, counting down.
GTCATAGCGTTAGCAGACAATAAGATATGACGGGTCGTACCATCTGTCAGTGTGCGGCTAAATGTTGGCGATTTACTCACAGATTCACCGGGAAGCCCCCTGGGTCCGATCTCTCCATCGTCTCCCTGAAAAAAAAGAGAAAGAAAGAACGGGTCAGAACCGGAAAGCAACTATGAATGATAATGGGGGGGCGAAAGCGAGGATGTCGGGTTGATGGGTTGGCACAAAGAAAGAGGGGATCATGTTGCATCAGCTGGAGGTAAAGTCGGAAACGGTTTGGGGGGAGATAAAGATATGCAAAGATGAGAAAATACCAGGCAGGAAATGTAGCGAGAGCGGGGACTGGAGGGGCGCGAGCCAACAGGAAGACGACATTTGGTTGCTGTCAAAAGAGGCGATTTGGGTAAAAAGTTCAGCAAAGTTGACAAAAAAGAAAACGCAGAGGAAAGTCGTGTGATTTCTGTTTTACCCTATCTCCATCCTCTCCGGTGTTGCCGGGGGGTCCGGAGGGGCCGAGTTCCCCCTACGTTAAAAACAAACAATTAGATTTCACGTTGACACAATTTGTGCGTCTTTCACGGCGTCATGGCAACAAAACTCACTCTGTGTCCTTTTTCGCCAGGAAGTCCGGAAAGACCATCGAACCCTCTGTCTCCCTGAGAGGAGGAGAAAGATGCACCTCCTTCGTACGAGCTCCAAGAACATTATGAAATATGACGCAACAGAGGATGCTACGACTGGCAGGGGGGAAAGTACCTTGGGTCCAGACTGTCCCGGCATGCCCCGCGCACCGTCGGATCCAGGACGACCCTGCGAAGACAACAGTGACATAACCTCTCTGATATCGGGAGGTAGACGACTGCAAAGAGCGAGAGGTTTTCACGGAACCCCGGGAGAGCAATAAAAGCGATATGTTCTCACCCTTCTACCGGGCTTTCCGGTGGGTCCCAGTGCTCCCAAAGAACCGCGTGGTCCCTAAACAAGCAAAACGGTCACAGAATGTTTCTTTGAATTTCTTTGGAAATAAAAACAAGTGATATTCGTCGTACCTGAGGACCCGCGTCGCCGGACTCTCCCTTCAGTCCCGATACACCAGGAGAACCCTGGGAAGAAAGAGGGAACCATGTGTCGACGGTGGTCACTTTTTCTTGCGTTCATTTTCTGTAGATTTATTCTCTGGCTACGCACCAGAGGGCCGGTCCGGCCAGTCAAACCCATCGGACCAGTCGGGCCGCGCATCGCCAGCTGAACACGGGAGGGAAAATAACATGAAACGAAATTAGAACGGTAGATTAATTCAACGTCCATCTGATGGACGATGAAACATAACTTTAAGTGCAAATGATGGAAGCTAAAAGGTTTTACAGGCGGTTAATGTAAAGATGCAAGAGGCCAGCCGCGTGATGGGTTCGTATGCCAGCTCTTACCCTGGCCTGCTGCATGATGGCTTGCATCTGGGCCTCTTGTGCTGACACGGCCGGTCCCTTCTGTCCAGAATCCCCTCCTGCACTCATTCTGAACTACGGATGGAGTCAAAGGTGAAAGGTCAACACCGGAGCAGCAACATCGCTTGTTGTAAAACTAATTGCTGGGGGGGTGGACAAAATCTCCTCATCTTAAAGCTGAACTACACTCAGCGCCAGCCCTCCACCCGGCCTCTGTAAGGGCGTGAGCGCCGAATCCTACCGCCATCTGGTGGCCATAAGGGTGCACCGCACCATCGGGGCGGGGCTCCACAGAGCGAGTGTCCAGCACTCTCTCTCATCCGTGTACAGATGGAGCTGCGGTTAAAATGCTGATTCCATCATCACATCGAGACCTTTGCCAAGGAGCAAAATGCAAACAGCTGATTCCGACCACCGGGGGGCAACGTCAGTTCCAGTTCATCCGTCGCACGATCGTTTGCAGTCGTTGTGCAAATCGCTGCTGTTCTTCTCCCGGCGAGGTTTGCGCAGAGCTTCGGTGAATGTCGCCCTCCCCCTTTGTTATGTTGCACACAATCAGGCATGTCCCGCCCCCCCCCCCCGCCAGTCAGCGAGCTTATTGATGCTCCCTTTACTGGCATTCCTCTTTATCAAGCCTCCAACAAAATGTTCTGCGACGTTGACTCGTCGGGTAGAGAGGCCAGAGAAAGAGGAGAACTCTGGGAATGATGGGAACCACTTTGGGGTCTTTTAAAATATATTTTTTGGTCTATTTTTTTTACAGACTGTCAAAAGAAACATGCATCGCCGCAGGATGGATGCTGAAACACGGGGTCGCGTTTATAGCACGATCTCGACGGTGAACCGAACGTTGTGTGTTTCTCATTAGATCTGGCGCCGGTGGATCTGGTTTCAACAGCGGATACACCAGAAGGACACGGGTTCCTGTCCAGACGGAGCTTTGCCACGTGGCTCCAACCAGACCCCCCCCCCCCCCCCCAAAAAAAAACCCACAGATTCACATCTGCACAGCTAATCAGATCCAACAGCAGCAGTCGGTTTCATTTTCCGAGGACAAAGACAAGAAAGCAGAAAATAAGTCATTAGCCTAGCTGCGTAGCTGCACAGCGAGGAGCTGGCTTTGCTTTCTTGACTTTCGGCTCAAAGAAATGAAAACTATTGGAAGAGAAAGTTCTATCATGTGAAGCTTCCCCGGGCCGCGAGGCTAGCTCTCGTATACGCACGCCACAAGGGGCTGCTAAAGCACAGATTCACATCACAAACTATTTAAGAGGCAATTAGAAAAGACTTGAAGGACCCAAGGAGGCCCCTCCATTCTGCTGCGGCGTGTAGACCAAACGTCAGCGTTATTGATGAGGCAGATAGTTAAAGCCTGCTCGTGTTCTTATCACGGCTCAACCCTTAAGCAGGGTAACCATTGAAGCAGGCAGCCGCTCCTATTCTACCCTTTTTATTATTTAACCCTTCTTGTGGGATGCACTTACAGGCAGCATCAGGACGGTTCCGGGGGGTCCCGGCAGACCATCAGCGCCGGGGAGACCGGAACGACCTGGAAGACCCTTTAGGATGGAAAATGACACAACGATATGAGACCATGCAACACCAGCAGAAACAACGAGTGAGGGTGACAAAGTCCTTCTCACCCTCTCTCCAGAATCTCCAGCGCTGCCTGGTGGGCAGCTTGAACCCGGAGGTCCTGGAAGACCCTATTTCAAGCAAAGAGGGTTCGACTTCACACAAATCATAGATGCATTATGCAAAACAAAAGAGCTTTCTCTTGCAAAGTGGTCACACATGGTCGAAAGGAATGCGTGAGGCGACGTGGGACAAGCTTGCAGAGCTGTCTGCAGCTCAACGCTCGGATTGGCTGCGCTCTGCGGGGGCGCTCCCCGTCTGCAGGGTTTCAAGAGCAACTGTGGCTGAACAGAAAAAAAATCTTCCCAGATGAATAATTCAGTCGTCCACAACATCTGGGCAAGTCCATATTCTTGACAGGGGGGGCCCGTCCACTGCATTTATATTGCAACTATAGTGCGCCGGAAAATGTCTGCGGCAACGAGAAGAAGCTGCTTCAAAAGGAGGCTAAACGGAACAATTGTTGTGACGAAGGATGACGGGAGGAAAGAGAGAACTAAAACAAGCTCGGACGTTAACAAGGACAGCCGTCAGAGGGGGAGAATTACTTACTGTCGGCCCTTCGGGCCCGGACGGACCCTCCACCAGCATTCCCTGAAACACACAAGCACAGACATAATTACACGCGAGCTCCTCTATCTCGAGGCGTCCTTCTTAAGTGGCCCTTTTGCTGCCTTGAGGGTCGAAAATGAGCCGCCGCTGCTCTTAAAAGCAGAGAAACGATCTTGTTGCCACTTCAAAGCAGATTTTTTTTGCTGGAATGAAACATTTCCCGCCTCGATTTCTCAGCGCGAGCTGCAAACCGCGAGGATGTAAAGGTGACCTCAGGCCCCGCCCCCTGGTTTCGTGTTTTGAAAAGAAGTTGAGATATAGAGGAGTTCAAATTCAAGCGGCATCAGCATGAAATGCGTTGGGGGGGGGGGGGTCAGTATTTCTACCGCTACTTACTTTTCTGCTACTCAACACTTTGACAAAGGTCAAAATGTCCCCCCCCCCCGCCTCCTTTGATCCGTAACAGCAGAACAACGGGAGAACACGGGAGATAAAGGCGACACGCAAGGGTTACGTGCGCACACGCCTGCACGTCCCGACACACACACCTGCCTGTCGACCTTCCATCTCTAGGCGTGTGCCAAATGAATGCGCATTCCTGCATGCCACTCCCGTCGTGCTCGCAATCAACCCACGGAGAGCAGGAGGGCGAGCAAGAAGGCGCACCTCAGGTGTTCTTCTCCTCGGAGGAGCTGCAGGGAGCGTTCCATCAGGAACCCCCCCCCCCCCCCTAACCCCCATCCACACTTGAGCATCCTGTTCCTAGGGAGCGTTTTTTTAACCGTTGATTTACGGCGGGTGATTTACGAGGCTCTGCAGGACGAGCTTGCCTTCCCATTCAGGCTGTTGTGAAACTTTGCAACGTATTTGTGCATATAATGTTCACTGTATTATAGAATTACAATATATCAGTAGAAATACATTCATTACTGTTTTTGTTGTTGTTTTTTTAACACTATACTGAACAAAGTTTTGTCAGTAAATGACAGCATGTTTAAAGTATTTTAATTGTGTTGAAAATCCTGTATTCAATGATAATGAAATAATGTTATTATACTACTACAACTATTACTACTACTACTACTACTAGTGGAATCAAACCTCCAACAAATCAATGACTTCTCTGCCTCCTGAGTCACAACCAGCCATGCAGAACTACAAAATTACTTCTAATTATAAAAACATTAATACCATTAATAACACTGCAGACCGTATCATACTGCTTATGTGTAAGTACCACAAACATAAATGGAAGTTTAATTACTCAGGAAATTGAGTCACTCACCCCTGACTAACTCCGAGTAACCTTATTAAAATACCCCCCAAGGAGAATTAGCTGCAATTTCTTAACTTAGAAAGCCAAGAATTTCATTAACTAAGTTCCTCCCTGTTTCCTGAACAGATGTTTTCTGAGACATGTGCCAATATTTTAATCAACGCCATGCTGATGAAGGGAAACTTGCCAAGTTTCACTTACCCTGAAGCTCCACGTTTTACCACAGACAGTATACTAAGGCTTAACTCTAGCTTCTCGAAGCTGAATGAATGTATGTGTGTAGAAAGGGTACACTAAGGTTTGCCCGATGTGTACAAGCAGGCTGCACGGGAGGTTGTGTTCTGTAATTACTGTGCGTGCATACGGTGGGTGCTTAAACTATTTGTCCATGACGTCTCTAGAAACAAAGCAGGAGCTCAGCCGCCGTCATTAGATTATATCATCTTTGACCTCCCGTAAAGGGGAAAGACAAATTATAGGTTCCTACTCACACATTTGTAAATCTGGATGCTCTTTAATCTCCTCTCGGGACTCTTAGAAAAGCGGGTCAATGCTGTACGTTCTACGCCCAAACAGGTTTATTTGTCTTGACGTTGCACAATAATTGTTTTTCCCTTTGATCTGTCTCCTCTTTCTTTCGTCTCACTCTCTGTCATCAACTTCATGGGAATTTTCCGTGGAATTCTTTTGTAATGTAAGTGATTGTGTGGGACAGGAAGTCATACGTGGGAGTGCGGTGCTTTTCTTGCAGAGGCAGGGTTTAAATGTTCCCTCCTGTTATTCCTCAATGTGTTTCCTTTAAACTCCGACCCCCCCCCCCGGTGGTGTTATAGAAACATCTGGATGCCTGCATCTGTCTCAGTGAGTCATGCTAAATAATATCGATTCATTACACAGCATCAAAACATATGTCTGCTGGAAATGATGTAACCGAAGACCATCCAACAATAAAACACACAGGCTTGCTGACAGATGAATCTCTCCTCTCCTCTCCTCTCCTCTCCTCTCGTCTCTTCCAAAGTCCTGCAGTGTATTCGAATTGTCTGCCATGTCTTTTCCCCTTACTTCCTTGATATTGGCTCCTCCACCGGCAATGAATGTAAATTTCAGATCCTGTAATTGCTCCAATTCAAATAATCTTTTTAATCTTTACCAGTAAATAAATACATTTGTGATGACAGTATTATACTCCCATTACTGGAGTATTTCCAATTATACATTAAGTGTCATTTTCATTATTTTTTTTATTTTATATACTGTTGGGGAGTTTAATCTACACCAGTTTATTGTATTCATAAACTTA